>NC_057799.1:83537611-83552036 GCF_018294505.1 Triticum aestivum
CCCCATGCTCGCCAAGGCTGTCAAGGCCAAGGCCGCCCGCCTCTCCGCTGCGGACGTGGGCTCGGCCATCGATTGCGCCATCCACGACACCCGTCTCGATCTCTCTGATGCTCCTCCTGCTTCCGCTGAAGATCTGGCCACCATTGCACTGCTTTGCGGTGCGGACGACGACCATGTTGACGCGATCCTTGAGGCTGAGGGCTTGGCCTCCGGTGCTGACGACGCACCATGATCAGCTCGCCATCTCTGCAATGCATGTCGGGGTGGATCGCAATGCCACTGCCAGTTGTCATTATCATGCTCGTTCTACGTGTTCCACTGTACTTTTGGTCCCTGTTCCTCGGTAGGTCAGCCCAGTTCCGTAGTAGCGCGTCGTTGTACCTTTTGCTACTGTCATGTATCTGTACTGCTATCTTAAACCTCTGGTGTACGCTCCGTCTACATGAGTAATGACACTTTCTCTATCTGTTCGTGGAATGTGCGTGGTCTGGGAGACGACGCCAAATGCTCTGACGTTCTCTCCGAACTCATCTCGATCAATCCCCACATTGCATTATTACAAGAGTCAAAACTCGATGCGTTATCGGACCAAAAGCTACGATCCTTCATGCCCAGGCAGCTAGACCAAGTTTTCTCCCTACCTGCCGTCGGAACGGCGGGTGGCACCATCTCCGCCGTCAACACTGCCTCTTTCCAAGTAATCTCCTTCAACCACCTCACCTTCTCATCAACCCTGATTTTGCGATCCATGGCAACTGACCGTAACATAGCTATAACCAATATCTATGCCCCCTCCTCCCGCGCCCTCAAGCAATCTTTCCTCGATGAGCTACTTGCTATCTCACAACCAGACGACTCACCCTGGCTACTTGTGGGAGATTTCAACCTCCTCCGTTACCCCTCCGACAAAAATAATGACACGTTTAGACAATCCGAAGCCAATTCTTTTAACCACACTATTGATGAACTCGCCCTCATCAAACTACCACTTCTTGACCGCCAATACACTTGGTCCAACAATACAGCAACACCCACCCTAGAACGTATCGACCGTGCCTTTTTCAACTTAGTTTGGGCAGACGCCTTCCCAAACTCCTCCCTCTTCTCCCTCACACGCTTCACGTCCGACCACATACCCCTCCTCATACACGTCACCACAACGATCCCGCGGTCCAATTTTTTCAAATTTGAGCCTGGCTGGGCCAATTTGTGGCCCTGCAGTGACATTATCACCGCCGTTTGGGCCCTTCACGGCCCACCACGACCGCCAACTCTACCGCCACCCTCGCTTCCTTTCTCAAAAAGACTTGGGCCGGGCTCAGAAATTGGGCTCGCTCTCGTATTCCCGCCCCCCTCTGCGAATCCCGATGTAAAACCGCTATTGCCGCCCTCAATCATGCAGAAGAATCCAGGCCTCTCTCCCCGCCCGAACTCCTCACTCGCAAAATCATCGTGTCCCTCCTCAAATGCAATATCCAAGAAAAAATGGCCTACTGGAAATGGCGTGCCATAGTTTCTCGAGCAATCCACGGAGGTGAGAACTCAAAATTCTTCCACATGTCTGCCTCACAACGCCTTAGAAAAAACAAAATTTTCTCCCTCACACGCGACGGCACGGTTTTCACCTCTCATCCCCACAAAGCAGAAATCCTACGGGGGTTTTTCGTCTCACTCGTAGGCTCTCCTGCCACGACGACCTGGGCTTTTGACCTCAATTCCATTTATCCTCACCCTGTGCCCGGTCTACATGCCCTTGATGTACCATTCTCTAAAGACGAAATTAAGTTGGCTTTCCTCCAAATGAACCCCAAGCTAGCCCTGGACCAGATGGTTTTGGTCCCTCCTTCTATAGATCTTTTTGGCCCGCTATAAAACATGCCATTCTGCCCTTTTTCCAACAACTTCACCAAGGCGAAGCAGACACAGAATGTTTAAATCATGCCCACATCGTCCTCCTCCCAAAGAACGCATCCCCCTCCTCACCCAACGCTTTCAGACCAATCTCCCTACAAAACTGCCCCGTAAAAGCTTTTGCTAAAGCCATCACCTCACGCCTCAAACCTCTCATTCCTAGTTTAGTTCATGGTAACCAAACAGGGTTCATCACTGGAAGGAATATTGCCGAAAACTACGTCTATGCGGCCGATCTAATCAGCTCTTGCCATTCCCACAAAAGGCCGACCATGGTTTTCAAACTCGATTTCAGGAGGGCATTTGATTCTGTCACCTAGCCATCCCCTGACAGAATCTTGGCTGTCCGCGGTTTCTCTCAAACCTTTCGCTCCTGGATCCAAAACATCCTCCACACGGGCAAAACTGCTATCCTCCTAAAGGGCATCCCCGGCCACTGGATACAATGCAAGAAAGGCCTACGATAGGGCGACCCAACCTCTCCCTACCTGTTCCTCATCATCGCTGATCTACTTCAGCAACTCATCATCCAAAACTCCGAGCCTGCTCTCCTCCACCACCCCATCTTTACCCACCTGTCCCCCACCATTCTCCAATACGCCGACGATACGCTTATGATCACAGCCGCCTCCCCCCTGCAGCCACAACCCTAAAAAAAATCCTAAATAGCTTTGCACAAGCTACCGGCCTCACCATCAACTTCTCCAAAACCACCATGGCTACCCTACACACAGATGAAAGCCTAACTGCTGACGCTGCTCTCGCCATGGGCTGCTCATGCACCCCCTTCCCTCAAACTTACCTCGGACTCCCCCTTGCTCCAACCAAGCCCCCCTACAATGCATTCGCCCCCTTGATTGCACGTTCTTGGAAACTACTAACTGGCTGGAGAGCAAAACTTTTAGACAATGGCGATTGGCTCATCCTCATCTCCGTGGTCCTCGATTCCCTCCTTACCTACTTCATGTCTGTCTTCCGTATCCCAAAAAAGACCCTCAAAGTCATTGACTCTCTGAGGAGGTCATTTTTTTGGGCTGGTGAAGATGCCTGCTCGGGTGCTCAGTGTCTGATTGCGTGGAAAAACGTTTGCTCGCCAAAAAAATCGGTGGTTTAGGGCTAAAAAACCTACATGTTCAAAACAACTGCCTCCTAATGAAGTTTGTCGTCAAAGCACTCTCCTCCGCACAGTCACCTTGGCTAGATTGGCTAGACCTCCAACACCCAAACGCCCTAGTCTCCTCGGTCCCCCAAACCTCCTTCTTGTGCCGCACGATAACCCAACAAATCCCAACCCTCCAGTCAATCTCCTTTGTACTCACCAACAATGGTACACACACATACTTCTGGTTGGATACCTGGCTCACACCAAAACCCCTAGCTACCACCTTCCCGCACCTCTTCTCGCACTCTACCCTACAACTGGTTAAAGTAGCTAACATTTTGTGCTTCGGTATCGAAGCCAACCTTCGTAATCATCTCTCTCTTACAGCAGAACAAGAGCTTGCTTTGCTTTTGGCTATTTTGCAGGACTTCACGCCGTCCACTGAGGAAGATCAATGGTTCCTACTCCAGGGACATGACTTCTCCATCAAGCAAGCATACGGCACGCTCATGACCAAGCCAGACACGGATCTCATTGCCCCCCTCATCTGGGGCACCAAGGCTCCTCGCAAAATCAAGATTTTTGCTTGGCTTCTTTTCAAAGATCGCCTCAACACTAGAGTGAACCTCGCTCATAAGCATATAATCTCCTCCAATCTATGCCCCCGCTGTGCTACGTCACCTGAAGAGTCCACTCATCTCTTCATCACATGTCCTCTTGCAAATAGGATATGGCAACGAGTAGGCTTCTTGCCCTCGACCAACGACCTCAATGAGCTATGGGACACCCCGCTGCCTCAACACCTACCCAAGAATGCCTGGTCCTTCGTTCTCCTCGCACTACTCTCGAAGATTTGGGCAGCGCGTAATGACATGTTGTTTAGGAGTATCGATCAATGTTCTGTAATAACAATTAGAAACCTTATCTCTGACCTAGACCTTTGGTCACACCGTCTCATCGATACGGGTGACAAGGAGGACGTCTTCTCGTGGCGTTCCTATCTCTCTGCATGTTGCACCGTGCCTCTGTAATTCTGTACTCGCTGCTTTTGCAGCCGTTTGAGCAATATATTCAGGTGGGGAACTCCCCCCGGTGATTCTAAAAAAAAATCGACTGAGAAAAATTCAGAGTCTGGAGAACAGCCCAACTCGGCCTAGCTTCAAACAAATGGCATAAGCCCACCAAAACTCTGCCCACTTGGTCCAATAACATCCTGCCCACTTAGTCGCAGCGACCGCACATATCCATGTTTTTTATTGTCTAAAAAATGTTTCTTTTTTTAGAAAAAAGAAGGATTACCCGGCCTCTACATCAAACGATGCACAGAATCATTTAATAAAGTGAATCATGTATCAAAGTGCCAATAACATCTTTGGTACAGAAAAAAGAAATAAAACATGTCAAAAATCACAACCGATAAAAATAGGACACCATGCCAACACACATATTCTATTATTGGACCGTCATAAAAACTGGTTGTACCTAGTTCGCGCTACCGCCTCCCATCGTTGACACCCATAGGCCATAAGCTCCATCGTTTCTACATCGTGTAGTAATGACCACGTATGGATCCATCTAGACACTCGCTAGATAACCTGCAAAAAAATTAATATTTGTTCTAGTAAACACACAGTGTTGTGACAATTTCAAATAGCCCAAAGCAACGAACAAACTCACAATTGGCTTGGTGTCACCGTATTGGGCTCCACCCCGCCTAACCAGACACCAAACAAATTTCATATACTATTAGGTGAAGGTTTGTTAAAGGGCACATGTATTGTTCGCCATAATAGCGTGGCTAGTGGAAACTTAAGAAATAAGTGTTGAATCGTTTTATTGTGGTCATAGAAGCAGCGTTGCCTACAATCTTCCTACCTACGTTTTGCCAAATTGTCTTTGGTGAAAATCGTGTTCGGAAAGGCTGCATGCTGCGGTACAGCAGTTGGGTTCAACCCGGGGGCACGATCCACTTTTTTTTTATTTGATGCATCAACGACAGAGGCCTCGAGCCACGTTCTCATGTCATGATGGAAGTGGAAGTGATGACAGAACACCACAATGTGTGTGACGCTTCGGTTTGCTCAAGATTGTCGGAGCAGGTCCAGACCATTATCCTTATCCTAACCCGAGGAGACCTCTCCACCAAGGCATCTCAACAGAGAGGATCCAAGATGTACCTTTAGGAATCCTTTTGAAAGGGGCCAAGATGCTAGGGATACCCGAGGTATGCAACTCCTCAACCACCAGCCAGATCACTTTAGAGGATGCGTAAGGATTGAACCCGATTTCCAAGACCGAAGACTGGAAACTTAAGGAAATATGCCCTAGAGGCAATAATAAAGTTGTTATTTATATTTCCTTATATCAAGATAAATGTTTATCATTCATGCTAGAATTGTATTACCGGAAACTTAGTACCTGTGTGAATACATATACAAACAGAGTGTCCCTAGTATGCCTCTACTTGACTAGCTCGTTAATCAAAGATGGTTAAGTTTCCTAGCCATAGACATGTGTTGTCATTTGATCAACGGGATCATATCATTAGAGAATGATGTGATGGACAAGACCATTCGTTAGCTTATCATTATGATCGTTGAGTTTTATTGCTATTGCTTTCTTCATGACTTATACATGTTCCTCTGACTATGAGATTATGCAACTCCCGAATACCGGAGGAACACCTTGTGTGCTATCAAACATCACAACGTAACTGGGTAATTATGAAGATTGATATATCGGAAGGTTATATTCGGACACCGGAAGGTTACCGGAACCCCCCGGGGAGTCTATGGGCCTTATTGGGCCCTAGTAGAGAAAGAGGGCAGCAAGCAAGGTGTGGGGCGCGCCCCCCTAGGCCCAAACTGAATTGGTTTAGGGTTTGGGGGCCGGCCCCCTATTTCCTTCTCCCTTCCTCCTCTTTCCTCCTTCTCCTAGTAGGAATAGGAAAGGGGGGCCAAACCTACTTGGAGTAGGATTGCCCCCCCTTGGCGCGCGCCGCCTCCTCCCTCCCTCCTTTACATACGTGGGGAGGGGGCACCCCAAAGGACACACAAGATTTGTCTTAGCCGTGCGCGATGCCCTCCTCCACAGATACACACCTCGGTCATATCGTTGTAGTGCTTCGGAGAAGCCCTGCGCCGGTAACTTCATCATCACCGTCGCCACGCCGTCGTGCTGAAGGAACTCTCCCTCGGCCTCAACTGGATCAAGAGTACGAGGGACGTTATCGAGCTGAACGTGTGCTGAACACGGAGGTGCCGTGCGTTCAGTGCTAGGATCGATCGGATCGTGAAGACGTACGACTACATCAACCACGTGGATATAACGCTTCCGCTTTCAGTCTACGAAGGTACGTGGACACACTCTCCCACTCGTTGCTATGCATCACATAGATAGATCTTCATGATCGTAGGAATTATTTTTGAAATTACTGCATTCCCCAACAGTGGTATCAGAGCCAGGTCTATGCGTAGATGTTATATGGACGAGTAGAACACAAAGAGTTGTGGGCGATAATAGTCATACTGCTTACGAGCATGTCATATTTTGATTCGGCGGTATTGTTGGATGAAGCGGCCCAAACCGACATTACATGACCGCGTTCATGAGACTGGTTCTGTCGCCGTGCTTCGCACACAAGTGGCTAGTGGGTGTCTGTTTCTCCAACTTTAGTTGAATCGAGTGTGACTACGCCCGGTCCTTGTTGAAGGTTAAAACAACACAGTTGACGAAAAATCCTTGTGGTTTTGATGCGTAGGTAAGAACGGTTCTTGCTAAGCCCATAGCAGCCACGTAAAAAAAACTTGCAACAACAAAGTAGAGGACGTCTAACTTGTTTTTGCAGGGCATGTTGTGATGTGATATGGTCAAGACGTGATGATATATAAATTGTTGTATGAGATGATCATGTTTTGTAACAGTTATCGGCAACTGGCAGGAGCCATATGGTTGTCGCTTTATTGTATGAAATGCAATCGCCATGTAATTGCTTTACTTTATCACTAAGCGGTACGATAGTCATAGAAGCAATAGTTGGCGAGACGACAACGATGCTTGCATGGAGATCAAGGTGTCAAGCCGATGACGATGGTGATCATGATGGTGCTTTGGAGATGGAGATCAAAGGGACAAGATGATGATGGCCATATCATATCACTTATATTGATTGCATGTGATGTTTATCCTTTATGCATCTTATTTTGCTTAGTTCGACGGTAGCATTATAAGATGATCTCTCACTAAATTTGAAGGTATAAGTGTTCTCCCTGAGTATGCACCGTTGCGACAGTTCTTCGTGCTGAGACACCACGTGATGATCGGATGTGATAAGCTCTACGTTCACATACAACAGGTGCAAGCCAGTTTTGCACACGCTGAATACTCGGGTTAAACTTGACGAGCCTAGCATATGCAGATATGGCCTCGGAACACTGAGACCGAAAGGTCGAGCGTGAATCATATAGTAGATATGATCAACATAGTGATGTTCACCATTGAAAACTACTCCATCTCACATGATGATCGGACATGGTTTAATTGATATGGATCACGTGATCACTTAGATGATTAGAGGGATGTCTATCTAAGTGGGAGTTCTTAAGTAATATGATTAATTGAACTTTAATTTATCATGAACTTAGTCCTGATAGTATTTTCATATCTATGTTGTACCACATATGTGGTGCGCCACTGCTATATAGCAGTGGCGCACCATGTGTAGGTATGCCATTAGTGTCCATTAGTGTCCACCCACGGTGCGCCACTACTAACAAATTTTTTTTAGAACTAGTAATGGCGCACCAGGGCATAGTGTGCCATTACTAGTTTTAACTAGTAATGGCGCACCACACACTCTGTGCGCCACTACTAACAATTTTTTTTACTTTATTCTTCAAAACTAGTAATGGTGCACCAGGGTATAGTGCGCCATTACTAATTCAAACTAGTAATGGTGCACCACAACCACGGTGCGCCACTACTAACATTTTTTTTA
Source organism: Triticum aestivum (assembly GCF_018294505.1). NCBI lineage: Eukaryota > Viridiplantae > Streptophyta > Magnoliopsida > Poales > Poaceae > Triticum > Triticum aestivum. Next base: position 83,545,621 of record NC_057799.1, read on the forward strand.
TTTTTTTTGTAAAACTAGTAATGGCGCACCACGTAACAGGTCCGCCATTAGTAACCAGGGTTACTAATGGCGCATTGGTAGGTGGTGCGCCATTGGTAGCTTTGACCAAATGCACCCCCCTGTGGACCGCCTTTTCAGTTTTAAAAAAATAAAAGAAAATGATGGAAATGTCAAAAAATAAAAGAAAATAAGTTTCCCACGTGATATGTGGTCTAGTTGTTGGGAAAAATTACAAATATGAATTTCGACTTTATTTGCAAAATATCTCTAGAATTTAGTAAAATGGGCATAACTTTTGCATACGAACTCGGATTAAAAAGTTTTTTATATGAAAAATCATCTACTCGACTTTTCAGAATCCCCAAAAACCTAACAGAACGAAAGATACGTGGCTTTTAAGATCTAGAGGGGGAAACGGAAAAAATTTCAAACTTACTAGTGGCGCACCATTTGCTAGGTGCGCCACTAGTAGCAGAAAAAAAATTGGTTTCTAATTTTTTTTTTGGAAAAAATGTTCAAAATATGATACGTAATATGACCGGGAAGTTTGAAATATTTTTTCAAAATTTCATCACATTCATAAACATGAACAAAGTCATAGACATCAACAAGGTTTAATAGGATTGATATGATAGATATATCAACAATTGCCTGTTAAGTGAGGTGGTGCTGCGGTTGGATAGAACTGCAAAGTTAAGCGTGCTCGGGCTGGAGTAGTGTGAGGATGGGTGACCTTCCGGAAAGTTTGACCACGGAGTGCGATTTGACTTGAGATTAAGCATATTGACCCGAGATTAAGCCATAATGACCCGAGATTAAGAAAAAAAATTGAAAAAAATTCTGAAAAAAATTGTTAGTAATGGCGCACCAGATATGTGGTGCGCTGCGCCATTACTAAGTCAGATAGTAATGGCGCACTGTTGGACATAGTAATGGCGCACTACCAGGTGCGCCAATATTATCTGGTATACTAATGGCGCACCAGGGGTGCGCCATTAGTACTTGTTACTAGTGGCGTGATGATAGTGGCCCACCTATAGTGCGCCATTAATGGCCAAAAGAGGTGCGCCACTAATTCGCCTTTTCCTAGTAGTGTATCGGTGTAAAGCGCATGAAGAAACTCCATGCGGATGGACTTTTGGAATCACTTGATTATGAATCATTTGATGCTTGCGAACCATGCCTCATGGGCAAGATGACTAAGACTCCGTTCTCTGGAACAATGGAGCAAGCCACTGACTTATTGGAAATAATGCATACCGATGTATGCGGTCCAATGAGTGTTGAGGCTCACGGCGGGTATCATTGTTTCTGACCTTCACAGATGATTTGAGCAGATATGGGTATATCTACTTGATGAAACACAAGTCTGAAACATTTGAAAAGTTCAAAAAAATTCATAGTGAAGTAGAGAATCATCATAACAAGAAAATAAAGTTTCTATGATCTGAACGCAGAGGCGAATATTTGAGTTATGAGTTTGGCCTTCAATTAAAACAATGTCGAATAGTTTCACAAACTCATGCCACCTGGAACACCACAGCATAATGGTGTGCCCGAATGTCATAACCGTACTTTATTGGATATAGTGCAATCTATGATGTCTCTTACCGATTTACCACTATCATTTTGGGGTTATGCATTAGAGACAGCTACATTCACATTAAATAGGGCACCGTCTAAATCCGTTGAGACGACACCGTATGAACTATGGTTCGGCAAGAAACCTAAGCTATCGTTTCTTAAAGTTTGGGGTTGCGATGCTTGTGTGAAAAAAGTTTCAACCTGATAAGCTCGAACCCAAATCGGAGAACTGCGTCTTCATAGGATACCCAAAAGAAAATGTTGGGTAGACCTTCTATCATAGATCCGAAGGCAAGACATTTGTTGCTAAGAATGGATCCTTTCTAGAGAAGGAGTTTCTCTCGAAAGAAGTGAGTGGGAGGAAAGTAGAACTTGATGAGGTAATTGTACCTGCTCCCGAATTGGAAAGAAGTTCATCACGGAAATCAATTCTAGTGATGCCTACACTAATTAGTGAGGAAGTTAATGATGATGATCATGAAACTTCAGATCAAGTTACTACCGAACCTCGTAGGTCAGCCAGAGTAAGGTCCGCACCAAAGTGGTACGGTAATCCTGTTCTAGAGGTCATGCTACTTGACCATGACGAACCTACAAACTATGAGGAAGCGATGATGAGCCCAGATTCCGCGAAATGGCTTGAGGCCATGAAATCTGAGATGGGATCCATGTATGAAAACAAAGTGTGGACTTTGATTGACTTGCCCGATGATCGGTGAGCCATTGAGAATAAATGGATCTTCAAGAGGAAGACGGACGCTGATGGTAGTGTTACTATCTACAAAGGTCGACTTGTCGCGAAAGGTTTTCGACAAGTTCAAGGAGTTGACTAAGTTTGTTCGAATCATGTTAGCAATTGCCGCATTTTATGAAATCTGGCAAATGGATAACAAAGCTGCACTCCTTAATGGATTTATTAAAGAAGAGTTGTATATGATGCAACCTTAAGGTTTTGTCAATCCTAAAGGTTCTAATAAAATGTGCAAGCTCCAGCAATCCATCTATGGACTGGTGCAAGCATCTCGGAGTTGGAATATATGCTTTGATGAGTTGATCAAAGCATATAGTTTTATACAGACTTGCGGTGAAGCATGTATTTACAAGAAAGTGAGTGGGAGCAAAACAACATTTCTGATAAGTATATGTGAATGACATATTGTTGATCGAAAATGATGTAGAATTTTCTAAAAAGCATAAAGGAGTGTTTGAAAGGAGTTTTTCAAAGAAAGACCTCGATGAAGCTGCTTACACATATTGAGCATCAATATCTATAGAGATAGATCAAGACGCTTGATAAGTTTTTTCAATGAGTACATACCTTGACAAGATTTTGAAGTAATTCAAAATGGAACAGTCAAGGAATGAGTTCTTGCCTATGTTGCAAGGTGTGAAGTTGAGTAAAGACTCAAAACCCGACCACGGCAGAAAATAGAAAGAGAATGAAAAGTTATTCCCTATGCCTCGGTAATAGGTTCTATGAAGTATGCTCTGTTGTGTACCAGACCTATTGTGTACCTCACCATGAGTTTGGCAAGAGGGTACAATAGTGATCCAGGAGTGGATCACTGGACATCGGTCAAAATTATCCTTAGTAGAATAAGGATATGTTTCTCGGATATGGAGGTGACAAAAAGGTCGTCGTAAAGGGTTATGTCGATGCAAGTTTTGACACCGATCCGAATGACTCTAAGTCTCAATCTGGATACATATTGAAACTGGGAGCAATTAGCTAGAGTAGCTCTGTGCAGAGCATTGTAGACATAGAAATTTGCAAAATACATACATATCTGAATGTGCAGACCCGTTGACTAAACTTCTCTCACAAACAAAACATGATCACACCTTAGTACTCTTTGGGTGTTAATCACATAGCAATGTGAACTAGATTATTGACTCTAGTAAACCCTTTGGATATTGGTCACATGACGATGTGAACTATAGAGTGTTAAATAACATGACGATTTGAACTATTGGTGTTAAATCACATGGCGATGTGAACTAGATTATTGACTCTAGTGCAAGTGGGAGACTGAAGGAAATATGCCCTAGAGGCAATAATAAAGTTGTTATTTATATTTCCTTATATCATGATAAATGTTTATTTCTTCATGCTAGAATAGTATTAACCAGAAACTTAGTACATGTGTGAATACATAGACAAACAGAGTGTCCCTAGTATGCCTCTACTTGACTAGCTCGTTAATCAAAGATGGTTAAGTATCCTAGCCATAGACATGTGTTGTTATTTGATCAACGGGATCACATCATTAGAGAATGATGTGATGGACAAGACCCATTCGTTAGCTTAGCATTACGATCGTTGAGTTTTATTGCTATTGCTTTCTTCATGACTTATACATGTTCCTCTGACTATGAGATTATGCAACTCCCGAATACCGGAGGAACACCTTGTGTGCTATCAAACGTCACAACATAACTGGATGATTATAAATATGCTCTACAGGTGTCTCCGAAGGTGTTTGTTGGGTTGGCATAGATCGAGATTAGGATTTGTCACTCCGTGTATCGGAGAGGTGTCTCTGGGCCCTCTCGGTAATGCACACCACTATAAGCCTTGCAAGCAATGTGACTAATGAATTAGTTACGGGATGATGCATTACGGAACGAGTAAAGAGACTTGCCGGTAACGAGATTGAACTAGGTATTGAGATACCGACGGTGGAATCTCGGCCAAGTAACATACCGATGACAAAGGGAACAACGTATGTTGTTATGCGGTTTGACCGATAAAGATCTTCGTAGAATATGTAGGAGCCAATATGAACATCCAGGTTCCGCTATTGGTTATTGACCGGAGACGTGTCTCGGTCATGTCTACATAGTTCTCGAACCCGTAGGGTTCGCACGCTTAACGTTCGGTGCCGATTGGTATTATGAGTTTATGTGTTTTGATGTACCGAAGGTAGTTTGGAGTCCCGGATGTGATCACGGACATGACGAGGAGTCTCGAAATGGTCGAGACATAAAGATTGATATATTGGAAGGTTATATTCGGACACCGGAAGGGTTCCGAAGTGTATCGGGTATTTTTCGGAGTACCGGGAGGTTACCGGAACCCCCCGGGGAGTCTATGGGCCTTATTGGGCCCTAGTTGAGAAAGAGGGCAGCGAGCAAGGTGTGGGGCGCGCCCCCCTAGGCCTAAACCGAATTGGTTTAGGGTTTGGGGGCCAGCCCCCTCTTTCCTTCTCCCTTCCTCCTCTTTCCTCCTCCTCCTAGTAGGAATAGGAAAGGGGGGGGCAAACCTACTTGGAGTAGGATTGCCCCCCCCCTTGGAGCACGCCTCCTCCTAGGCCGGCCTCCTCCTCCCTCCCTCCATTATATACATGGGGAGGGGGCACCCCAAAGGACACACAAGATTTGTCTTAGCCGTGTGCGGTGCTCCCCTCCACAGTTACACACCTCAATCATATCGTCGTAGTTCTTAGGAGAAGCCCTACGCCGGTAACTTCATCATCACCGTCGCCATGTCGTCATGCTGACGGAACTCTCCCTCAGCCTCAACTGGATCAAGAGTACGAGGGACGTCATCGAGCTGAACGTCTGCTGAACACGGAGGTGCCATGCGTTCGGTGCTAGGATCGGTCGGATCGTGAAGACGTACGACTACATCAACCGCGTTGATATAACGCTTCCGCTTTCAGTCTACGAGGGTACGTGGACACACTCTCCCACTCGTTGCTATGCATCACATAGATAGATCTTGCGTGATCGTAGGGATTATTTTTCAAATTACTGCGTTCCCCAACAGAAACATCCTGGATTTTCCAAGCAATGTCCTTGGCTTGAAAACCGGTTCAGGGGCTACTGATGGAGTTCTGGATTAGGTGGTGCTCCGCACATCGGTCATTGGTCCTTTGGACTGGGCCCAGGAGCCCCCTAAAGTCATCATCTGGTGGGCCTCGTTCGTCTCGTCCGAGAATGACGCAAGGAATAATCAGAAGCCTGTGTTTACATTCGCTTTGATGAGATGATCAAAGCGTTTGGGTTTACACAGACTTATGGAGAAGCCTGTGTTTACAAGAAAGTGAGTGGGAGCTCCGTAGCATTTCTCATATTATATGTTGATGACATACTATTGATGGGAAATGATGTAGAATTCTTGGAAAGCATAAAGGCCTACTTGAATAAGTGTTTTTCAATGAAGGACCTTGGAGAAGCTGCTTACATATTAGGCATCAAGATCTATAGAGATAGATCGAGACGCCTCATAGGTCTTCCACAAAGCACATACCTTGACAAGATATTGAAGAAGTTCGATATGGATCAGTCCAAGAAGGGGTTCTTGCCTGTATTGCAAGGTGTGAGATTGAGCACGGCTCAATGCCCGACCACGGCAGAAGATAAAGAAAAGATGAGTGTCATCCCCTATGCCTCGGCCATAGGGTCTATTATGTATGCCATGCTGTGTACCAGACCTGATGTAAACCTTGCCGTAAGTTTGGTAGGAAGGTACCAAAGTAATCCCGGCATGGAACACTGGACAGCGGTCAAGAACATCCTGAAGTACCTGAAAAGGACTAAGGATATGTTTCTCGTTTATGGAGGTGACGAAGAGCTCGTCGTAAAGGGTTACGTCGATCCTAGCTTCGACACAGATCTGGATGACTCTAAGTCACAAACCGGATACGTGTATATTTTGAATGGTGGGGCAGTCAGCTGGTGCAGTTGCAAGCAAAGCGTCGTGGCGGGATCTACATGTGAAGCGAAGTACATGGCAGCCTCGGAGGCAGCACATGAAGCAATCTGGATGAAGGAGTTCATTGCCGACCTAGGAGTTATTCCCAATGCATCGGGGCCGATGACTCTCTTCT
>NC_057799.1:83555021-83556414 GCF_018294505.1 Triticum aestivum
TCTCTCCGTCTCCTAATCAATCAATTTCTTTAGTTACTGCCACCACTGTGCTGACCCATGCCGCCACGGATGCAGACCTTCCTCTCCATGACCTCGACACCCACGAGTGCACCATACGCAAGGAGCGCCGCAAGACAGCCCGCGATCACTCCTGCTCCAAGGACAAGCTATGTCACAGCGCGCGGCTTGCTGGCAAGGAGGCCAAGTACTCCCCCATGCTCTCCAAGGCTGTCAAGGCCAAGGCCGCCCGCCTCTCCGCTGCGGACGTGGGCTCGGCCATCGATTGCGCCATCCACGACACCCGTCTCGATCTCTCTGATGCTCCTCCTGCTTCCGCTGAAGATCTGGCCACCATTGCACTGCTTTGCGGTGCGGACGACGACCATGTTGACGCGATCCTTGAGGCTGAGGGCTTGGCCTCCGGTGCTAACGACGCACCATGATCAGCTCGCCATCTCTGCAATGCATGTCGGGGTGGATCGCAATGCCACTGCCAGTTGTCATTATCATGCTCGTTCTACGTGTTCCACTGTACTTTTGGTCCCTGTTCCTCGGTAGGTCAGCCCAGTTCCGTAGTAGCGCGTTGTTGTACCTTTTGCTACTGTCATGTATCTGTACTGCTATCTTAAACCTCTGGTGTACGCTCCGTCTACATGAGTAATGACACTTTCTCTATCTGTTCGTGGAATGTGCGTGGTCTGGGAGACGACGCCAAATGCTCTGACGTTCTCTCCGAACTCATCTCGATCAATCCCCACATTGCATTATTACAAGAGTCAAAACTCGATGCGTTATCGGACCAAAAGCTACGATCCTTCATGCCCAGGCAGCTAGACCAAGTTTTCTCCCTACCTGCCGTCGGAACGGCGGGTGGCACCATCTCCGCCGTCAACACTGCCTCTTTCCAAGTAATCTCCTTCAACCACCTCACCTTTTCATCAACCCTGATTTTGCGATCCATGGCAACTGACCGTAACATAGCTATCACCAATATCTATGCCCCCTCCTCCCGCGCCCTCAAGCAATCTTTCCTCGATGAGCTACTTGCTATCTCACAACCAGACGACTCACCCTGGCTACTTGTGGGAGATTTCAACCTCCTCCGTTACCCCTCCGACAAAAATAATGACGCGTTTAGACAATCCGAAGCCAATTCTTTTAACCACACTATTGATGAACTCGCCCTCATCAAACTACCACTTCTTGACCGCCAATACACTTGGTCCAACAATACAGCAACACCCACCCTAGAACGTATCGACCGTGCCTTTTTCAACTTAGTTTGGGCAGACGCCTTCCCAAACTCCTCCCTCTTCTCCCTCACACGCTTCACGTCCGACCACATACCCCTCCTCATACACGTCACCACAACGATCCCGCGGTCCAATTTTTT
>NC_057799.1:83556424-83557100 GCF_018294505.1 Triticum aestivum
TCTAGATGGGATCTCCAAGGGGGCATGCGCCCCCTCTAGCCCCTATATATAGGGGAGGGGAGGGAGGGCAGCCGCACCCTAAGCCCTGGCGCCTCCCTCTCCCTCCCGTGACACGTCTTCCTCCTCCAGTAGCGCTTGGCGAAGCCCTGCTGGAATCCCGCTGCTTCCACCACCATGCCGTCGTGCTGCTGGATCTCCATCAACTTCTCCTTCCCCCTTGCTGGATCAAAAAGGAGGAGACATCTCCGCTCCGTACGTGTGTTGAACGCGGAGGTGCCGTCCGTTCGGTGCTAGGATCATCGGTGATTTGGATCACGACGAGTACGTCTCCATCAACCCCGTTCTCTTGAATGCTTCCGCTCGCGATCTACAAGGGTATGTAGATGCAATCCTCCCCTCTCGTTGCTAGTAAACTCCATAGATTGATCTTGGTAATGCGTAGAAATTTTTTAATTTCTGCAACGATCCCCATCATTACTGCGTTCGTGCCTCCGACTGCTGCCACTGCAGACCCCCCCCCCCCCGCCTTCACCTTCACGCCTGGCGAATCATCACGTGCATCTGGTAAAACCCCAATCTCTCCGTCTCCTAATCAATCAATTTCTTTAGTTACTGCCACCACTGTGCTGACCCATGCCGCCACGGATGCAGACCTTCCTCTCCATGACCTCGACAC
>NC_057799.1:83557160-83558547 GCF_018294505.1 Triticum aestivum
CGTCTCCTAATCAATCAATATCTTTAGTTACTGCCACCACTGTGCTGACCCATGCCGCCACGGATGCAGACCTTCCTCTCCATGACCTCGACACCCACGAGTGCACCATACGCAAGGAGCGCCGCAAGACAGCCCGCGATCACTCCTGCTCCAAGGACAAGCTATGTCGCAGCGCGCGGCTTGCTGGCAAGGAGGCCAAGTACTTCCCCATGCTCGCCAAGGCTGTCAAGGCCAAGGCCGCCCGCCTCTCCGCTGCGGACGTGGGCTCGGCCATCGATTGCGCCATCCACGACACCCGTCTCGATCTCTCTGATGCTCCTCCTGCTTCCGCTGAAGATCTGGCCACCATTGCACTGCTTTGCGGTGCGGACGACGACCATGTTGACGCGATCCTTGAGGCTGAGGGCTTGGCCTCCGGTGCTGACGACGCACCATGATCAGCTCGCCATCTCTGCAATGCATGTCGGGGTGGATCGCAATGCCACTCCCAGTTGTCATTATCATGCTCGTTCTACGTGTTCCACTGTACTTTTGGTCCCTGTTCCTCGGTAGGTCAGCCCAGTTCCGTAGTAGCGCGTTGTTGTACCTTTTGCTACTGTCATGTATCTGTACTGCTATCTTAAACCTCTGGTGTACGCTCCGTCTACATGAGTAATGACACTTTCTCTATCTGTTCGTGGAATGTGCGTGGTCTGGGAGACGACGCCAAATGCTCTGACGTTCTCTCCGAACTCATCTCGATCAATCCCCACATTGCATTATTACAAGAGTCAAAACTCGATGCGTTATCGGACCAAAAGCTACGATCCTTCATGCCCAGGCAGCTAGACCAAGTTTTCTCCCTACCTGCCGTCGGAACGGCGGGTGGCACCATCTCCGCCGTCAACACTGCCTCTTTCCAAGTAATCTCCTTCAACCACCTCACCTTTTCATCAACCCTGATTTTGCGATCCATGGCAACTGACCGTAACATAGCTATCACCAATATCTATGCCCCCTCCTCCCGCGCCCTCAAGCAATCTTTCCTCGATGAGCTACTTGCTATCTCACAACCAGACGACTCACCCTGGCTACTTGTGGGAGATTTCAACCTCCTCCGTTACCCCTCCGACAAAAATAATGACGCGTTTAGACAATCCGAAGCCAATTCTTTTAACCACACTATTGATGAACTCGCCCTCATCAAACTACCACTTCTTGACCGCCAATACACTTGGTCCAACAATACAGCAACACCCACCCTAGAACGTATCGACCGTGCCTTTTTCAACTTAGTTTGGGCAGACGCCTTCCCAAACTCCTCCCTCTTCTCCCTCACACGCTTCACGTCCGACCACATACCCCTCCTCATACACGTCACCACAACGATCCCGCGGTCCAATTTTTT
>NC_057799.1:83558557-83559051 GCF_018294505.1 Triticum aestivum
TTTTGACCTCAATTCCATTTATCCTCACCCTGTGCCCGGTCTACATGCCCTTGATGTACCATTCTCTGAAGACGAAATTAAGTTGGCTTTCCTCCAAATGAACCCCAAGCTAGCCCTGGACCAGATGGTTTCGGTCCCTCCTTCTATAGATCTTTTTGGCCCGCTATAAAACATGCCATTCTGCCCTTTTTCCAACAACTTCACCAAGGCGAAGCAGACACAGAACGTTTAAATCATGCCCACATCGTCCTCCTCCCAAAGAACGCATCCCCCTCCTCACCCAACGCTTTCAGACCAATCTCCCTACAAAACTGCCCCGTAAAAGCTTTTGCTAAAGCCATCACCTCGCGCCTCAAACCTCTCATTCCTAGTTTAGTTCATGGTAACCAAACAGGGTTCATCACTGGAAGGAATATTGCCGAAAACTACGTCTATGCGGCCGATCTAATCAGCTCTTGCCACTCCCACAAAAGGCCGACCATGGTTTTCAAACT
>NC_057799.1:83559061-83561415 GCF_018294505.1 Triticum aestivum
AAAAAAATCGACTGAGAAAAATTCAGAGTCTGGAGAACAGCCCAACTCGGCCTAGCTTCAAACAAATGGCATAAGCCCACCAAAACTCTGCCCACTTGGTCCAATAACATCCTGCCCACTTAGTCGCAGCGACCGCACATATCCATGTTTTTTATTGTCTAAAAAATGTTTCTTTTTTTAGAAAAAAGAAGGATTACCCGGCCTCTACATCAAACGATGCACAGAATCATTTAATAAAGTAAATCATGTATCAAAGTGCCAATAACATCTTTGGTACAGAAAAAAGAAATAAAACATGTCAAAAATCACAACCGATAAAAATAGGACACCATGCCAACACACATATTCTATTATTGGACCGTCATAAAAACTGGTTGTACCTAGTTCGCGCTACCGCCTCCCATCGTTGACACCCATAGGCCATAAGCTCCATCGTTTCTACATCGTGTAGTAATGACCACGTATGGATCCATCTAGACACTCGCTAGATAACCTGCAAAAAAATTAATATTTGTTCTAGTAAACACACAGTGTTGTGACAATTTCAAATAGCCCAAAGCAATGAACAAACTCACAATTGGCTTGGTGTCACCGTATTGGGCTCCACCCCGCCTAACCAGACACCAAACAAATTTCATATACTATTAGGTGAAGGTATGTTAAAGGGCACATGTATTGTTCGCCGTAATAACGTGGCTAGTGGAAACTTAAGAAATAAGTGTTGAATCGTTTTATTGTGGTCATAGAAGCAGCGTTGCCTACAATCTTCCTACCTACGTTTTGCCAAATTGTCTTTGGTGAAAATCGTGTTCGGAAAGGCTGCATGCCGCGGTACAGCAGTTGGGTTCAACCCGGGGGCACGATCCACTTTTTTTTTATTTGACGCATCAATGACAGAGGCCTCGAGCCACGTTCTCACGTCATGATGGAAGTGGAAGTGATGACAGAACACCACAATGTGTGTGACACTTCGGTTTGCTCAAGATTGTCGGAGCAGGTCCGGACCATTATCCTTATCCTAACCCGAGGAGACTTCTCCACCAAGGCTTCTCAACAGAGAGGACCCAAGATGTACCTTTAGGAATCCTTTTGAAAGGGGCCAAGATGCTAGGGATACACGAGGTATGCAACTCCTCAACCACCAGCCAGATCACTTTAGAGGATGCGTAAGGATTGAACCCGATTTCCAAGACCGAAGACTGGAAACTTAAGGAAATATGCCCTAGAGGCAATAATAAAGTTGTTATTTATATTTCCTTATATCAAGATAAATGTTTATCATTCATGCTAGAATTGTATTAACCGGAAACTTAGTACCTGTGTGAATACATATACAAACAGAGTGTCCCTAGTATGCCTCTACTTGACTAGCTCGTTAATCAAAGATGGTTAAGTTTCCTAGCCATAGACATGTGTTGTCATTTGATCAACGGGATCATATCATTAGAGAATGATGTGATGGACAAGACCATTCGTTAGCTTATCATTATGATCGTTGAGTTTTATTGCTATTGCTTTCTTCATGACTTATACATGTTCCTCTGACTATGAGATTATGCAACTCCCGAATACCAGAGGAACACCTTGTGTGCTATCAAACATCACAACGTAACTGGGTAATTATGAAGATTGATATATCGGAAGGTTATATTCGGACACCGGAAGGTTACCGGAACCCCCCGGGGAGTCTATGGGCCTTATTGGGCCCTAGTAGAGAAAGAGGGCAGCAAGCAAGGTGTGGGGCGCGCCCCCCTAGGCCCAAACTAAATTGGTTTAGGGTTTGGGGGCCGGCCCCCTCTTTCCTTCTCCCTTCCTCCTCTTTCCTCCTTCTCCTAGTAGGAATAGGAAAGGGGGGCCAAACCTACTTGGAGTAGGATTGCCCCCCCTTGGCGCGCGCCTCCTCCTCCCTCCCTCCTTTACATACGTGGGGAGGGGGCACCCCAAAGGACACACAAGATTTGTCTTAGCCGTGCGCGATGCCCTCCTCCACAGATACACACCTCGGTCATATCGTTGTAGTGCTTCGGAGAAGCCCTGCGCCGGTAACTTCATCATCACCGTCGCCACGCCGTCGTGCTGAAGGAACTCTCCCTCGGCCTCAACTGGATCAAGAGTACGAGGGACGTTATCGAGCTGAACGTGTGCTGAACACGGAGGTGCCGTGCGTTCAGTGCTAGGATCGATCGGATCGTGAAGACGTACGACTACATCAACCACGTGGATATAACGCTTCCGCTTTCAGTCTACGAAGGTACGTGGACACACTCTCCCACTCGTTGCTATGCATCACATAGATAGATCTTCATGATCGTAGGAATTATTTTTGAAATTACTGCATTCCCCAACAGTGGTAT
>NC_057799.1:83561425-83564809 GCF_018294505.1 Triticum aestivum
AAAAAAATCGACTGAGAAAAATTCAGAGTCTGGAGAACAGCCCAACTCGGCCTAGCTTCAAACAAATGGCATAAGCCCACCAAAACTCTGCCCACTTGGTCCAATAACATCCTGCCCACTTAGTCGCAGCGACCGCACATATCCATGTTTTTTATTGTCTAAAAAATGTTTCTTTTTTTAGAAAAAAGAAGGATTACCCGGCCTCTACATCAAACGATGCACAGAATCATTTAATAAAGTAAATCATGTATCAAAGTGCCAATAACATCTTTGGTACAGAAAAAAGAAATAAAACATGTCAAAAATCACAACCGATAAAAATAGGACACCATGCCAACACACATATTCTATTATTGGACCGTCATAAAAACTGGTTGTACCTAGTTCGCGCTACCGCCTCCCATCGTTGACACCCATAGGCCATAAGCTCCATCGTTTCTACATCGTGTAGTAATGACCACGTATGGATCCATCTAGACACTCGCTAGATAACCTGCAAAAAAATTAATATTTGTTCTAGTAAACACACAGTGTTGTGACAATTTCAAATAGCCCAAAGCAATGAACAAACTCACAATTGGCTTGGTGTCACCGTATTGGGCTCCACCCCGCCTAACCAGACACCAAACAAATTTCATATACTATTAGGTGAAGGTATGTTAAAGGGCACATGTATTGTTCGCCATAATAACGTGGCTAGTGGAAACTTAAGAAATAAGTGTTGAATCGTTTTATTGTGGTCATAGAAGCAGCGTTGCCTACAATCTTCCTACCTACGTTTTGCCAAATTGTCTTTGGTGAAAATCGTGTTCGGAAAGGCTGCATGCCGCGGTACAGCAGTTGGGTTCAACCGGGGGCACGATCCACTTTTTTTTATTTGACGCATCAATGACAGAGGCCTCGAGCCACGTTCTCACGTCATGATGGAAGTGGAAGTGATGACAGAACACCACAATGTGTGTGACGCTTCGGTTTGCTATGGATTGTCGGAGCAGGTCCGGACCATTATCCTTATCCTAACCCGAGGAGACTTCTCCACCAAGGCATCTCAACAGAGAGGACCCAAGATGTACCTTTAGGAATCCTTTTGAAAGGGGCCAAGATGCTAGGGATACCCGAGGTATGCAACTCCTCAACCACCAGCCAGATCACTTTAGAGGATGCGTAAGGATTGAAACCGATTTCCAAGACCGAAGACTGGAAACTTAAGGAAATATGCCCTAGAGGCAATAATAAAGTTGTTATTTATATTTCCTTATATCAAGATAAATGTTTGTCATTCATGCTAGAATTGTATTAACCAGAAACTTAGTACCTGTGTGAATACATATACAAACAGAGTGTCCCTAGTATGCCTCTACTTGACTAGCTCGTTAATCAAAGATGGTTAAGTTTCCTAGCCATAGACATGTGTTGTCATTTGATCAACGGGATCATATCATTAGAGAATGATGTGATGGACAAGACCATTTGTTAGCTTATCATTATGATCGTTGAGTTTTATTGCTATTGCTTTCTTCATGACTTATACATGTTCCTCTGACTATGAGATTATGCAACTCCCGAATACCAGAGGAACACCTTGTGTGCTATCAAACATCACAACGTAACTGGGTAATTATGAAGATTGATATATCGGAAGGTTATATTCGGACACCGGAAGGTTACCGGAACCCCCCGGGGAGTCTATGGGCCTTATTGGGCCCTAGTAGAGAAAGAGGGCAGCAAGCAAGGTGTGGGGCGCGCCTCCCTAGGCCCAAACTAAATTGGTTTAGGGTTTGGGGGCCGGCCCCCTCTTTCCTTCTCCCTTCCTCCTCTTTCCTCCTTCTCCTAGTAGGAATAGGAAAGGGGGGCCAAACCTACTTGGAGTAGGATTGCCCCCCCTTGGCGCGCGCCTCCTCCTCCCTCCCTCCTTTACATACGTGGGGAGGGGGCACCCCAAAGGACACACAAGATTTGTCTTAGCCGTGCGCGATGCCCTCCTCCACAGATACACACCTCGGTCATATCGTTGTAGTGCTTCGGAGAAGCCCTGCGCCGGTAACTTCATCATCACCGTCGCCACGCCGTCGTGCTGAAGGAACTCTCCCTCGGCCTCAACTGGATCAAGAGTACGAGGGACGTTATCGAGCTGAACGTGTGCTGAACACGGAGGTGCCGTGCGTTCAGTGCTAGGATCGATCGGATCGTGAAGACGTACGACTACATCAACCACGTGGATATAACGCTTCCGCTTTCAGTCTACGAAGGTACGTGGACACACTCTCCCACTCGTTGCTATGCATCACATAGATAGATCTTCATGATCGTAGGAATTATTTTTGAAATTACTGCATTCCCCAACAGTGGTATTAGAGCCAGGTCTATGCGTAGATGTTATATGGACGAGTAGAACACAAAGAGTTGTGGGCGATAATAGTCATACTGCTTACGAGCATGTCATACTTTGATTCGGCGGTATTGTTGGATGAAGCGGCCCAGACCGACATTACATGACCGCGTTCATGAGACTGGTTCTGTCGCCGTGCTTCGCACACAGGTGGCTAGTGGGTGTCTGTTTCTCCAACTTTAGTTGAATCGAGTGTGACTACGCCCGGTCCTTGTTGAAGGTTAAAACAACACAGTTGACGAAAAATCCTTGTGGTTTTGATGCGTAGGTAAGAACGGTTCTTGCTAAGCCCATAGCAGCCACGTAAAAAAACTTGCAACAACAAAGTAGAGGACGTCTAACTTGTTTTTGCAGGGCATGTTGTGATGTGATATGGTCAAGACGTGATGATATATAAATTGTTGTATGAGATGATCATGTTTTGTAACAGTTATCGGCAACTGGCAGGAGCCATATGGTTGTCGCTTTATTGTATGAAATGCAATCGCCATGTAATTGCTTTACTTTATCACTAAGCGGTACGATAGTCGTAGAAGCAATAGTTGGCTAGAAGACAATGATGCTTCCATGGAGATCAAGGTGTCAAGCCGATGACGATGGTGATCATGATGGTGCTTTGGAGATGGAGATCAAAGGGACAAGATGATGATGGCTATATCATATCACTTATATTGATTGCATGTGATGTTTATCCTTTATGCGTCTTATTTTGCTTAGTTCGACGGTAGCATTATAAGATGATCTCTCACTAAATTTGAAGGTATAAGTGTTCTCCCTGAGTATGCACCGTTGCGACAGTTCTTCGTGCTGAGACACCACGTGATGATCGGGTGTGATAAGCTCTACGTTCACATACAACAGGTGCAAGCCAGTTTTGCACACGCTGAATACTCGGGTTAAACTTGACGAGCCTAGCATATGCAGATATGGCCTCGGAACACTGAGACCGAAAGGTCGAGCGTGAATCATATAGTAGATATGATCAACATAGTGAT
>NC_057799.1:83565722-83567023 GCF_018294505.1 Triticum aestivum
GCAAAACTTTTAGACAATGGCGATTGGCTCATCCTCATCTCCGTGGTCCTCGATTCCCTCCTTACCTACTTCATGTCTGTCTTCCGTATCCCAAAAAAGACCCTCAAAGTCATTGACTCTCTGAGGAGGTCATTTTTTTGGGCTGGTGAAGATGCCTGCTCGGGTGCTCAGTGTCTGATTGCGTGGAAAAACGTTTGCTCGCCAAAAAAAATCGGTGGTTTAGGGCTCAAAAACCTACATGTTCAAAACAACTGCCTCCTAATGAAGTTTGTCGTCAAAGCACTCTCCTCCGCATAGTCACCTTGGCTAGATTGGCTAGACCTCCAACACCCAAACGCCCTAGTCTCCTCGGACCCCCAAACCTCCTTCTTGTGCCGCACGATAACCCAACAAATCCCAACCCTCCAGTCAATCTCCTTTGTACTCACCAACAATGGTACACACACATACTTCTGGTTGGATACCTGGCTCACACCAAAACCCCTAGCTACCACCTTCCCGCACCTCTTCTTGCACTCTACCCTACAACTGGTTAAAGTAGCTAACATTTTGTGCTTCGGAATCGAAGCCAACCTTCGTAATCATCTCTCTCTTACAGCAGAACAAGAGCTTGCTTTGCTTTTGGCTATTTTGCAGGACTTCACGCCGTCCACTGAGGAAGATCAATGGTTCCTACTCCAGGGACATGACTTCTCCATCAAGCAAGCATACGACACGCTCATGACCAAGCCAGACACGGATCTCATTGCCCCCCTCATCTGGGGCACCAAGGCTCCTCGCAAAATCAAGATTTTTGCTTGGCTTCTTTTCAAAGATCGCCTCAACACTAGAGTGAACCTCGCTCATAAGCATATAATCTCCTCCAATCTATGCCCCCGCTGTGCTACGTCACCTGAAGAGTCCACTCATCTCTTCATCACATGTCCTCTTGCAAATAGGATATGGCAACGAGTAGGCTTCTTGCCCTCGACCAACGACCTCAATGAGCTATGGGACACCCCGCTGCCTCAACACCTACCCAAGAATGCCTGGTCCTTCGTTCTCCTCGCACTACTCTCGAAGATTTGGGCAGCGCGTAATGACATGTTGTTTAGGAGTATCGATCAATGTTCTGTAATAACAATTAGAAACCTTATCTCTGACCTAGACCTTTGGTCACACCGTCTCATCGATACGGGTGACAAGGAGGACGTCTTCTCGTGGCGTTCCTATCTCTCTGCATGTTGCACCGTGCCTCTGTAATTCTGTACTCGCTGCTTTTGCAGCCGTTTGAGCAATATATTCAGGTGGGGAACTCCCCC
>NC_057799.1:83567033-83569706 GCF_018294505.1 Triticum aestivum
TTTTTTTTGGAAAAAATGTTCAAAATATGATACGTAATATGACCGGGAAGTTTGAAATATTTTTTCAAAATTTCATCACATTCATAAACATGAACAAAGTCATAGACATCAACAAGGTTTAATAGGATTGATATGATAGATATATCAACAATTGCCTGTTAAGTGAGGTGGTGCTGCGGTTGGATAGAACTGCGAAGTTAAGCGTGCTCGGGCTGGAGTAGTGTGAGGATGGGTGACCTTCCGGAAAGTTTGACCGCGGAGTGCGATTTGACTTGAGATTAAGCATATTGACCCGAGATTAAGCCATAATGACCCGAGATTAAGAAAAAAACAAAAAAAATTGAAAAAATTCTAAAAACAAATTGAAAAAAAATTGTTAGAATGGCGCACCAGATATGTGGTGCGCCATTACTAAGTCAGATAGTAATGGCGCACTGTTGGACATAGTAATGGCGCACTACCAGGTGCGCCAATATTACCTGGTATACTAATGGCGCACCAGGGGTGCGCCATTAGTGCTTGTTACTAGTGGCGTGATGATAGTGGCCCACCTATAGTGCGCCATTAATGGCCAAAACAGGTGCGCCACTAATTCGCCTTTTCCTAGTAGTGTATTGGTGTAAAGCGCATGAAGAAACTCCATGCGGATGGACTTTTGGACTCACTTGATTATGAATCATTTGATGCTTGCGAACCATGCCTCATGGGCAAGATGACTAAGACTCCGTTCTCTGGAACAATGTAGCAAGCCACTGACTTATTGGAAATAATGCATACCGATGTATGCTGTCCAATGAGTGTTGAGGCTCACGGCGGGTATCATTGTTTCTGACCTTCACAGATGATTTGAGCAGATATGGGTATATCTACTTGATGAAACACAAGTCTGAAACATTTGAAAAGTTCAAAAAAATTCATAGTGAAGTAGAGAATCATCATAACAAGAAAATAAAGTTTCTATGATCTGAACGCAGAGGCGAATATTTGAGTTATGAGTTTGGCCTTCAATTAAAACAATGTCGAATAGTTTCACAAACTCATGCCACCTGGAACACCACAGCATAATGGTGTGCCCGAATGTCATAACCGTACTTTATTGGATATAGTGCAATCTATGATGTCTCTTACCGATTTACCACTATCGTTTTGGGGTTATGCATTAGAGACAGCTACATTCACATTAAATAGGGCACCGTCTAAATCCGTTGAGACGACACCGTATGAACTATGGTTCGGCAAGAAACCTAAGCTATCGTTTCTTAAAGTTTGGGGTTGCGATGCTTGTGTGAAAAAAGTTTCAACCTGATAAGCTCGAACCCAAATCGGAGAACTGCGTCTTCATAGGATACCCAAAAGAAAATGTTGGGTAGACCTTCTATCATAGATCCGAAGGCAAGACATTTGTTGCTAAGAATGGATCCTTTCTAGAGAAGGAGTTTCTCTCGAAAGAAGTGAGTGGGAGGAAAGTAGAACTTGATGAGGTAATTGTACCTGCTCCCGAATTGGAAAGAAGTTCATCACGGAAATCAATTCTAGTGATGCCTACACTAATTAGTGAGGAAGTTAATGATGATGATCATGAAACTTCAGATCAAGTTACTACCGAACCTCGTAGGTCAGCCAGAGTAAGGTCCGCACCAAAGTGGTACGGTAATCCTGTTCTAGAGGTCATGCTACTTGACCATGACGAACCTACAAACTATGAGGAAGCGATGATGAGCCCAGATTCCGCGAAATGGCTTGAGGCCATGAAATCTGAGATGGGATCCATGTATGAAAACAAAGTGTGGACTTTGATTGACTTGCCCGATGATCGGTGAGCCATTGAGAATAAATGGATCTTCAAGAGGAAGACGGACGCTGATGGTAGTGTTACTATCTACAAAGGTCGACTTGTCGCGAAAGGTTTTCGACAAGTTCAAGGAGTTGACTAAGTTTGTTCGAATCATGTTAGCAATTGCCGCATTTTATGAAATCTGGCAAATGGATAACAAAGCTGCACTCCTTAATGGATTTATTAAAGAAGAGTTGTATATGATGCAACCTGAAGGTTTTGTCAATCCTAAAGGTTCTAATAAAATGTGCAAGCTCCAGCAATCCATCTATGGACTGGTGCAAGCATCTCGGAGTTGGAATATATGCTTTGATGAGTTGATCAAAGCATATAGTTTTATACAGACTTGCGGTGAAGCATGTATTTACAAGAAAGTGAGTGGGAGCAAAACAACATTTCTGATAAGTATATGTGAATGACATATTGTTGATCGAAAATGATGTAGAATTTTCTAAAAAGCATAAAGGAGTGTTTGAAAGGAGTTTTTCAAAGAAAGACCTCGATGAAGCTGCTTACACATATTGAGCATCAATATCTATAGAGATAGATCAAGACGCTTGATAAGTTTTTTCAATGAGTACATACCTTGACAAGATTTTGAAGTAATTCAAAATGGAACAGTCAAGGAATGAGTTCTTGCCTATGTTGCAAGGTGTGAAGTTGAGTAAAGACTCAAAACCCGACCACGGCAGAAAATAGAAAGAGAATGAAAAGTTATTCCCTATGCCTCGGTAATAGGTTCTATGAAGTATGCTCTGTTGTGTACCAGACCTATTGTGTACCTCACCATGAGTTTGGCAAGAGGGTACAATAGTGATCCAGGAGTGGATCACTGGACA
>NC_057799.1:83569716-83574139 GCF_018294505.1 Triticum aestivum
GTGTTAAATAACATGACGATGTGAACTATTGGTGTTAAATCACATGGCGATGTGAACTAGATTATTGACTCTAGTGCAAGTGGGAGACTGAAGGAAATATGCCCTAGAGGCAATAATAAAGTTGTTATTTATATTTCCTTATATCATGATAAATGTTTATTCTTCATGCTAGAATTGTATTAACCAGAAACTTAGTACATGTGTGAATACATAGACAAACAGAGTGTCCCTAGTATGCCTCTACTTGACTAGCTCGTTAATCAAAGATGGTTAAGTATCCTAGCCATAGACATGTGTTGTTATTTGATCAACGGGATCACATCATTAGAGAATGATGTGATGGACAAGACCCATTCGTTAGCTTAGCATTACGATCGTTGAGTTTTATTGCTATTGCTTTCTTCATGACTTATACATGTTCCTCTGACTATGAGATTATGCAACTCCCGAATACCGGAGGAACACCTTGTGTGCTATCAAACGTCACAACATAACTGGATGATTATAAATATGCTCTACAGGTGTCTCCGAAGGTGTTTGTTGGGTTGGCATAGATCGAGATTAGGATTTGTCACTCCGTGTATCGGAGAGGTGTCTCTGGGCCCTCTCGGTAATGCACATCACTATAAGCCTTGCAAGCAATGTGACTAATGAATTAGTTACGGGATGATGCATTACGGAACGAGTAAAGAGACTTGCCGGTAACGAGATTGAACTAGGTATTGAGATACCGACGGTGGAATCTCGGCCAAGTAACATACCGATGACAAAGGGAACAACGTATGTTGTTATGCGGTTTGACCGATAAAGATCTTCGTAGAATATGTAGGAGCCAATATGAACATCCAGGTTCCGCTATTGGTTATTGACCGGAGACGTGTCTCGGTCATGTCTACATAGTTCTCGAACCCGTAGGGTTCGCACGCTTAACGTTCGGTGCCGATTGGTATTATGAGTTTATGTGTTTTGATGTACCGAAGGTAGTTTGGAGTCCCGGATGTGATCACGGACATGACGAGGAGTCTCGAAATGGTCGAGACATAAAGATTGATATATTGGAAGGTTATATTCGGACACCGGAAGGGTTCCGAAGTGTATCGGGTATTTTTCGGAGTACCGGGAGGTTACCGGAACCCCCCGGGGAGTCTATGGGCCTTATTGGACCCTAGTGGAGAAAGAGGGCAGCGAGCAAGGTGTGGGGCGCGCCCCCCTAGGCCTAAACCGAATTGGTTTAGGGTTTGGGGGCCAGCCCCCTCTTTCCTTCTCCCTTCCTCCTCTTTCCTCCTCCTCCTAGTATTAATAGGAAAGGGGGGGGCAAACCTACTTGGAGTAGGATTGCCCCCCCCCTTGGAGCGCGCCTCCTCCTAGGCCGGCCTCCTCCTCCCTCCCTCCATTATATACATGGGGAGGGGGCACCCCAAAGGACACACAAGATTTGTCTTAGCCGTGTGCGGTGCCCCCCTCCACAGTTACACACCTCAGTCATATCGTCGTAGTTCTTAGGAGAAGCCCTACGCCGGTAACTTCATCATCACCGTCGCCATGTCGTCATGCTGACGGAACTCTCCCTCGGCCTCAACTGGATCAAGAGTACGAGGGACGTCATCGAGCTGAACGTCTGCTGAACACGGAGGTGCCATGCGTTCGGTGCTAGGATCGGTCGGATCGTGAAGACGTACGACTACATCAACCGCGTTGATATAACGCTTCCGCTTTCAGTCTACGAGGGTACGTGGACACACTCTCCCACTCGTTGCTATGCATCACATAGATAGATCTTGCGTGATCGTAGGGATTATTTTTCAAATTACTGCGTTCCCCAACAGAAACATCCTGGATTTTCCAAGCAATGTCCTTGGCTTGAAAACCGGTTCAGGGGCTACTGATGGAGTTCTGGATTAGGTGGTGCTCCGCACATCGGTCATTGGTCCTTTGGACTGGGCCCAGGAGCCCCCTAAAGTCATCATCTGGTGGGCCTCGTTCGTCTCATCCGAGAATGACGCAAGGAATAATCGGAAGCCTGTGTTTACATTCGCTTTGATGAGATGATCAAAGCGTTTGGGTTTACACAGACTTATGGAGAAGCCTGTGTTTACAAGAAAGTGAGTGGGAGCTCCGTAGCATTTCTCATATTATATGTTGATGACATACTATTGATGGGAAATGATGTAGAATTCTTGGAAAGCATAAAGGCCTACTTGAATAAGTGTTTTTCAATGAAGGACCTTGGAGAAGCTACTTACATATTAGGCATCAAGATCTATAGAGATAGATCGAGACGCCTCATAGGTCTTCCACAAAGCACATACCTTGACAAGATATTGAAGAAGTTCGATATGGATCAGTCCAAGAAGGGGTTCTTGCCTGTATTGCAAGGTGTGAGATTGAGCACGGCTCAATGCCCGACCACGGCAGAAGATAAAGAAAAGATGAGTGTCATCCCCTATGCCTCGGCCATAGGGTCTATTATGTATGCCATGCTGTGTACCAGACCTGATGTAAACCTTGCCGTAAGTTTGGTAGGAAGGTACCAAAGTAATCCCGGCATGGAACACTGGACAGCGGTCAAGAACATCCTGAAGTACCTGAAAAGGACTAAGGATATGTTTCTCGTTTATGGAGGTGACGAAGAGCTCGTCGTAAAGGGTTACGTCGATCCTAGCTTCGACACAGATCTGGATGACTCTAAGTCACAAACCGGATACGTGTATATTTTGAATGGTGGGGCAGTCAGCTGGTGCAGTTGCAAGCAAAGCGTCGTGGCGGGATCTACATGTGAAGCGAAGTACATGGCAGCCTCGGAGGCAGCACATGAAGCAATCTGGATGAAGGAGTTCATTGCCGACCTAGGAGTTATTCCCAATGCATCGGGGCCGATGACTCTCTTCTATGACAACACTGGAGCTATTGCCCTTGCCAAGGAGCCCAGGTTTCACAAGAAGACCATGCACATCAAGCGTCGCTTCAACTCCATTCGTGAAAATGTTCAAAATGGAGACATAGATATTTGTAAAGTGCATACGGATTTGAATGTCGCAGATCCGTTGACTAAACCTCTTCCACGGGCGAAACATGATCAACACTAGAACTCTATGGGTGTATGATTCATCACAATGTAACTAGATTATTGACTCTAGTGCAAGTGGGAGACTGTTGGAAATATGCCCTTGAGGCAATAATAAAATGGTTATTATTATATTTCCTTGTTCATGATAATTGTATATTGTTCATGCTATAATTGTGTTATCCGGAAATCGTAATACATGTGTGAACACATAGACCATAACATGTCCCTAGTGAGCCTCTAGTTGACTAGCTCGTTGATCAATAGATGGCTAAGGTTTCCTGACCATGGACATTGGATGTCATTGATAATGGGATCACATCATTAGGAGAATGATGTGATGGACAAGACCCAATCCTAAGCATGGCACTAGATCGTGTAGTTCGTTTGCTAAAGCTTTTCTAGTGTCAAGTATCATCTCCTTAGACCATGAGATCGTGCAACTCCCGGATACCGTAGGAATGCTTTGGGTGTACCAAACGTCACAACGTAACTGGGTGGCTATAAAGGTGCACTACAGGTATCTCCGAAAGTGTCTGTTGGGTTGGCACGGATCGAGACTGGATTTGTCACTCCGTATGACGGAGAGGTATCTCTGGGCCCACTCGGTATTGCATCATCATAATGAGCTCAATGTGACTAAGTAGTTAGTCACGGGATCCTGCATTACGGAACGAGTAAAGTGACTTGCTGGTAACGAGATTGAACGAGGTATTGGGATACCGACGATCGAATCTCGGGCAAGTAACGTACCGATTGACAAAGGGAATTGTCTACGGGATTGCTTGAATCCTCGACATCGTGGTTCATCCGATGAGATCATCGTGGAACGTGTGGGAGCCAACATGGGTATCCAGATCCCGCTATTGGTTATTGGCTAGAGAGGTGTCTCGGTCATGTCTGCATGATTCCCGAACCCGTAGGGTCTACACACTTAAGGTTCGGTGACGCTAGAGTTGTAGAGATATTAGTATGCGATTAACAGAAAGTTGTTCGGAGTCCCGTATGAGATCCCGGACGTCACGAGGAGTTCCGAAATGGTCCGGAGGTAAAGATTTATATATAGGAAGTCCAGTTTCGGCCACCGGGAGAGTTTCGGGGGTCACCAGTATTGTACCGGGACCACCGGAAGGGTCCCGGGGGTACACCGGGTGGGGCCACCTATCCCGGAGGGCCCCATGGGCTGAAGTGGCATGGAAACCAGCCCCTGGTGGGCTGGTGCGCCCCACCCAAGGGCCCAAGGCACCTAGGGTTTGAAACCCTAGGGGGTCGTTGCCCCCCGAAGGGGCATGCGCCCCCTGGTTGGAAACCCTAAGGGGGCTGTTGCCCCCCGAGGGGCCGCCGCCCCGCCCCCCCCCC
>NC_057799.1:83577864-83586075 GCF_018294505.1 Triticum aestivum
TTCCCGGCCACTGGATACAATGCAAGAAAGGCCTACGATAGGGCGACCCAGCCTCTCCCTACCTGTTCCTCATCATCGCTGATCTACTTCAGCAACTCATCATCCAAAACTCCGAGCCTGCTCTCCTCCACCACCCCATCTTTACCCACCTGCCCCCCACCATTCTCCAATACGCCGACGATACGCTTATCATCACAGCCGCCTCCCCCCTGCAGCCACAACCCTAAAAAAAATCCTAAATAGCTTTGCACAAGCTACCGGCCTCACCATCAACTTCTCCAAAACCACCATGGCTACCCTACACACAGATGAAAGCCTAACTGCTGACGCTGCTCTCGCCATGGGCTGCTCATGCACCCCCTTCCCTCAAACTTACCTCGGACTCCCCCTTGCTCCAACCAAGGCCCCCTACAATGCATTCGCCCCCTTGATTGCACGTTCTTGGAAACTACTAACTGGCTGGAGAGCAAAACTTTTAGACAATGGCGATTGGCTCATCCTCATCTCCATGGTCCTCGATTCCCTCCTTACCTACTTCATGTCTGTCTTCTGTATCCCAAAAAAGACCCTCAAAGTCATTGACTCTCTGAGGAGGTCATTGTTTTGGGCTGGTGAAGATGCCTGCTCGGGTGCTCAGTGTCTGATTGCGTGGAAAAACATTTGCTCGCCAAAAAAAATCGGTGGTTTAGGGCTCAAAAACCTACATGTTCAAAACAACTGCCTCCTAATGAAGTTTGTCGTCAAAGCACTCTCCTCCGCACAGTCACCTTGGCTAGATTGGCTAGACCTCCAACACCCAAACGCCCTAGTCTCCTCGGACCCCCAAACCTCCTTCTTGTGCCGCACGATAACCCAACAAATCCCAACCCTCCAGTCAATCTCCTTTGTACTCACCAACAATGGTACACACACATACTTCTGGTTGGATACCTGGCTCACACCAAAACCCCTAGCTACCACCTTCCCGCACCTCTTCTCGCACTCTACCCTACAACTGGTTAAAGTAGCTAACATTTTGTGCTTCGGTATCGAAGCCAACCTTCGTAATCATCTCTCTCTTACAGCAGAACGAGAGCTTGCTTTGCTTTTGGCTATTTTGCAGGACTTCACGCCGTCCACTGAGGAAGATCAATGGTTCCTACTCCAGGGACATGACTTCTCCATCAAGCAAGCATACGGCACGCTCATGACCAAGCCAGACACGGATCTCATTGCCCCCCTCATCTGGGGCACCAAGGCTCCTCGCAAAATCAAGATTTTTGCTTGGCTTCTTTTCAAAGATCGCCTCAACACTAGAGTGAACCTCGCTCATAAGCATATAATCTCCTCCAATCTATGCCCCCGCTGTGCTACGTCACCTGAAGAGTCCACTCATCTCTTCATCACATGTCCTCTTGCAAATAGGATATGGCAACGAGTAGGCTTCTTGCCCTCGACCAACGACCTCAATGAGCTATGGGACACCCCGCTGCCTCAACACCTACCCAAGAATGCCTGGTCCTTCGTTCTCCTCGCACTACTCTCGAAGATTTGGGCAGCGCGTAATGACATGTTGTTTAGGAGTATCGATCAATGTTCTGTAATAACAATTAGAAACCTTATCTCTGACCTAGACCTTTGGTCACACCGTCTCATCGATACGGGTGACAAGGAGGACGTCTTCTCGTGGCGTTCCTATCTCTCTGCATGTTGCACCGTGCCTCTGTAATTCTGTACTCGCTGCTTTTGCAGCCGTTTGAGCAATATATTCAGGTGGGGAACTCCCCCCGGTGATTCTCAAAAAAATCGACTGAGAAAAATTCAGAGTCTGGAGAACAGCCCAACTCGGCCTAGCTTCAAACAAATGGCATAAGCCCACCAAAACTCTGCCCACTTGGTCCAATAACATCCTGCCCACTTAGTCGCAGCGACCGCACATATCCATGTTTTTTATTGTCTAAAAAATGTTTCTTTTTTTAGAAAAAAGAAGGATTACCCGGCCTCTACATCAAACGATGCACAGAATCATTTAATAAAGTAAATCATGTATCAAAGTGCCAATAACATCTTTGGTACAGAAAAAAGAAATAAAAACATGTCAAAAATCACAACCGATAAAAATAGGACACCATGCCAACACACATATTCTATTATTGGACCGTCATAAAAACTGGTTGTACCTAGTTCGCGCTACCGCCTCCCATCGTTGACACCCATAGGCCATAAGCTCCATCGTTTCTACATCGTGTAGTAATGACCACGTATGGATCCATCTAGACACTCGCTAGATAACCTGCAAAAAAATTAATATTTGTTCTAGTAAACACACAGTGTTGTGACAATTTCAAATAGCCCAAAGCAATGAACAAACTCACAATTGGCTTGGTGTCACCGTATTGGGCTCCACCCCGCCTAACCAGACACCAAACAAATTTCATATACTATTAGGTGAAGGTATGTTAAAGGGCACATGTATTGTTCGCCGTAATAACGTGGCTAGTGGAAACTTAAGAAATAAGTGTTGAATCGTTTTATTGTGGTCATAGAAGCAGCGTTGCCTACAATCTTCCTACCTACGTTTTGCCAAATTGTCTTTGGTGAAAATCGTGTTCGGAAAGGCTGCATGCCGCGGTACAGCAGTTGGGTTCAACCCGGGGGCACGATCCACTTTTTTTTTTATTTGACGCATCAATGACAGAGGCCTCGAGCCACGTTCTCACGTCATGATGGAAGTGGAAGTGATGACAGAACACCACAATGTGTGTGACACTTCGGTTTGCTCAAGATTGTCGGAGCAGGTCCGGACCATTATCCTTATCCTAACCCGAGGAGACTTCTCCACCAAGGCTTCTCAACAGAGAGGACCCAAGATGTACCTTTAGGAATCCTTTTGAAAGGGGCCAAGATGCTAGGGATACACGAGGTATGCAACTCCTCAACCACCAGCCAGATCACTTTAGAGGATGCGTAAGGATTGAACCCGATTTCCAAGACCGAAGACTGGAAACTTAAGGAAATATGCCCTAGAGGCAATAATAAAGTTGTTATTTATATTTCCTTATATCAAGATAAATGTTTATCATTCATGCTAGAATTGTATTAACCGGAAACATAGTACCTGTGTGAATACATATACAAACAGAGTGTCCCTAGTATGCCTCTACTTGACTAGCCCGTTAATCAAAGATGGTTAAGTTTCCTAGCCATAGACATGTGTTGTCATTTGATCAACGGGATCATATCATTAGAGAATGATGTGATGGACAAGACCATTCGTTAGCTTATCATTATGATCGTTGAGTTTTATTGCTATTGCTTTCTTCATGACTTATACATGTTCCTCTGACTATGAGATTATGCAACTCCCGAATACCAGAGGAACACCTTGTGTGCTATCAAACATCACAACGTAACTGGGTAATTATGAAGATTGATATATCGGAAGGTTATATTCGGACACCGGAAGGTTACCGGAACCCCCCGGGGAGTCTATGGGCCTTATTGGGCCCTAGTAGAGAAAGAGGGCAGCAAGCAAGGTGTGGGGCGCGCCCCCCTAGGCCCAAACTAAATTGGTTTAGGGTTTGGGGGCCGGCCCCCTCTTTCCTTCTCCCTTCCTCCTCTTTCCTCCTTCTCCTAGTAGGAATAGGAAAGGGGGGCCAAACCTACTTGGAGTAGGATTGCCCCCCCTTGGCGCGCGCCTCCTCCTCCCTCCCTCCTTTACATACGTGGGGAGGGGGCACCCCAAAGGACACACAAGATTTGTCTTAGCCGTGCGCGATGCCCTCCTCCACAGATACACACCTCGGTCATATCGTTGTAGTGCTTCGGAGAAGCCCTGCGCCGGTAACTTCATCATCACCGTCGCCACGCCGTCGTGCTGAAGGAACTCTCCCTCGGCCTCAACTGGATCAAGAGTACGAGGGACGTTATCGAGCTGAACGTGTGCTGAACACGGAGGTGCCGTGCGTTCAGTGCTAGGATCGATCGGATCGTGAAGACGTACGACTACATCAACCACGTGGATATAACGCTTCCGCTTTCAGTCTACGAAGGTACGTGGACACACTCTCCCACTCGTTGCTATGCATCACATAGATAGATCTTCATGATCGTAGGAATTATTTTTGAAATTACTGCATTCCCCAACAGTGGTATCAGAGCCAGGTCTATGCGTAGATGTTATATGGACGAGTAGAACACAAAGAGTTGTGGGCGATAATAGTCATACTGCTTACGAGCATGTCATACTTTGATTCGGCGGTATTGTTGGATGAAGCGGCCCAGACCGACATTACATGACCGCGTTCATGAGACTGGTTCTGTCGCCGTGCTTCGCACACAGGTGGCTAGTGGGTGTCTGTTTCTCCAACTTTAGTTGAATCGAGTGTGACTACGCCCGGTCCTTGTTGAAGGTTAAAACAACACAGTTGACGAAAAATCCTTGTGGTTTTGATGCGTAGGTAAGAACGGTTCTTGCTAAGCCCATAGCAGCCACGTAAAAAAACTTGCAACAACAAAGTAGAGGACGTCTAACTTGTTTTTGCAGGGCATGTTGTGATGTGATATGGTCAAGACGTGATGATATATAAATTGTTGTATGAGATGATCATGTTTTGTAACAGTTATCGGCAACTGGCAGGAGCCATATGGTTGTCGCTTTATTGTATGAAATGCAATCGCCATGTAATTGCTTTACTTTATCACTAAGCGGTACGATAGTCGTAGAAGCAATAGTTGGCTAGACGACAATGATGCTTCCATGGAGATCAAGGTGTCAAGCCGATGACGATGGTGATCATGATGGTGCTTTGGAGATGGAGATCAAAGGGACAAGATGATGATGGCCATATCATATCACTTATATTGATTGCATGTGATGTTTATCCTTTATGCGTCTTATTTTGCTTAGTTCGACGGTAGCATTATAAGATGATCTCTCACTAAATTTGAAGGTATAAGTGTTCTCCCTGAGTATGCACCGTTGCGACAGTTCTTCGTGCTGAGACACCACGTGATGATCGGGTGTGATAAGCTCTACGTTCACATACAACAGGTGCAAGCCAGTTTTGCACACGCTGAATACTCGGGTTAAACTTGACGAGCCTAGCATATGCAGATATGGCCTCGGAACACTGAGACCGAAAGGTCGAGCGTGAATCATATAGTAGATATGATCAACATAGTGATGTTCACCATTGAAAACTACTCCATCTCACATGATGATCGGACATGGTTTAATTGATATGGATCACGTGATCACTTAGATGATTAGAGGGATGTCTATCTAAGTGGGAGTTCTTAAGTAATATGATTAATTGAACTTTAATTTATCATGAACTTAGTCCTGATAGTATTTTCATATCTATGTTGTACCACATATGTGGTGCGCCACTGCTATATAGCAGTGCCGCACCATGTGTAGGTATGCCATTAGTGTCCATTAGTGTCCACCCACGGTGCGCCAGTACTAACAAATTTTTTTTAGAACTAGTAATGGCGCACCAGGGCATAGTGTGACATTACTAGTTTTAACTAGTAATGGCGCACCACACACTCTGTGCGCCACTACTAACATTTTTTTTACTTTATTCTTCAAAACTAGTAATGGTGCACCAGGGTATAGTGCGCCATTACTAATTCAAACTAGTAATGGTGCACCACAACCACGGTGCGCCACTACTAACATTTTTTTTATTTTTTTGTAAAACTAGTAATGGCGCACCACGTAACAGGTCCGCCATTAGTAACCAGGGTTACTAATGGCGCATTGGTAGGTGCTGCGCCATTGGTAGCTTTGACCAAATGCACCCCCTGTGGACCGCCTTATCAGTTTTAAAAAAATAAAAGAAAATGATGGAAATGTCAAAAAATAAAAGAAAATAAGTTTCCCACGTGATATGTGGTCTAGTTGTTGGGAAAATTTACAAATATGAATTTCGACTTTATTTGCAAAATATCTCTAGAATTTAGTAAAATGGGCATAACTTTTGCATACGAACTCGGATTAAAAAGTTTTTTATATGAAAAATCATCTACTCGACTTTTCAGAATCCCCAAAAACCTAACAGAACGAAAGATACGTGGCTTTTAAGATCTAGAGGGGGAAACGAAAAAAAATTCAAACTTACTAGTGGCGCACCATTTGCTAGGTGCGCCACTAGTAGCAGAAAAAAAATTGGTTTCGAATTTTTTTTGGAAAAAATGTTCAAAATATGATACGTAATATGACCGGGAAGTTTGAAATATTTTTTCAAAATTTCATCACATTCATAAACATGAACAAAGTCATAGACATCAACAAGGTTTAATAGGATTGATATGATAGATATATCAACAATTGCCTGTTAAGTGAGGTGGTGCTGCGGTTGGATAGAACTGCGAAGTTAAGCGTGCTCGGGCTGGAGTAGTGTGAGGATGGGTGACCTTCCGGAAAGTTTGACCGCGGAGTGCGATTTGACTTGAGATTAAGCATATTGACCCGAGATTAAGCCATAATGACCCGAGATTAAGAAAAAAACAAAAAAAATTGAAAAAATTCTAAAAACAAATTGAAAAAAAATTGTTAGAATGGCGCACCAGATATGTGGTGCGCCATTACTAAGTCAGATAGTAATGGCGCACTGTTGGACATAGTAATGGCGCACTACCAGGTGCGCCAATATTACCTGGTATACTAATGGCGCACCAGGGGTGCGCCATTAGTACTTGTTACTAGTGGCGTGATGATAGTGGCCCACCTATAGTGCGCCATTAATGGCCAAAACAGGTGCGCCACTAATTCGCCTTTTCCTAGTAGTGTATTGGTGTAAAGCGCATGAAGAAACTCCATGCGGATGGACTTTTGGAATCACTTGATTATGAATCATTTGATGCTTGCGAACCATGCCTCATGGGCAAGATGACTAAGACTCCGTTCTCTGGAACAATGTAGCAAGCCACTGACTTATTGGAAATAATGCATACCGATGTATGCGGTCCAATGAGTGTTGAGGCTCACGGCGGGTATCATTGTTTCTGACCTTCACAGATGATTTGAGCAGATATGGGTATATCTACTTGATGAAACACAAGTCTGAAACATTTGAAAAGTTCAAAAAAATTCATAGTGAAGTAGAGAATCATCATAACAAGAAAATAAAGTTTCTATGATCTGAACGCAGAGGCGAATATTTGAGTTATGAGTTTGGCCTTCAATTAAAACAATGTCGAATAGTTTCACAAACTCATGCCACCTGGAACACCACAGCATAATGGTGTGCCCGAATGTCATAACCGTACTTTATTGGATATAGTGCAATCTATGATGTCTCTTACCGATTTACCACTATCGTTTTGGGGTTATGCATTAGAGACAGCTACATTCACATTAAATAGGGCACCGTCTAAATCCGTTGAGACGACACCGTATGAACTATGGTTCGGCAAGAAACCTAAGCTATCGTTTCTTAAAGTTTGGGGTTGCGATGCTTGTGTGAAAAAAGTTTCAACCTGATAAGCTCGAACCCAAATCGGAGAACTGCGTCTTCATAGGATACCCAAAAGAAAATGTTGGGTAGACCTTCTATCATAGATCCGAAGGCAAGACATTTGTTGCTAAGAATGGATCCTTTCTAGAGAAGGAGTTTCTCTCGAAAGAAGTGAGTGGGAGGAAAGTAGAACTTGATGAGGTAATTGTACCTGCTCCCGAATTGGAAAGAAGTTCATCACGGAAATCAATTCTAGTGATGCCTACACTAATTAGTGAGGAAGTTAATGATGATGATCATGAAACTTCAGATCAAGTTACTACCGAACCTCGTAGGTCAGCCAGAGTAAGGTCCGCACCAAAGTGGTACGGTAATCCTGTTCTAGAGGTCATGCTACTTGACCATGACGAACCTACAAACTATGAGGAAGCGATGATGAGCCCAGATTCCGCGAAATGGCTTGAGGCCATGAAATCTGAGATGGGATCCATGTATGAAAACAAAGTGTGGACTTTGATTGACTTGCCCGATGATCGGTGAGCCATTGAGAATAAATGGATCTTCAAGAGGAAGACGGACGCTGATGGTAGTGTTACTATCTACAAAGGTCGACTTGTCGCGAAAGGTTTTCGACAAGTTCAAGGAGTTGACTAAGTTTGTTCGAATCATGTTAGCAATTGCCGCATTTTATGAAATCTGGCAAATGGATAACAAAGCTGCACTCCTTAATGGATTTATTAAAGAAGAGTTGTATATGATGCAACCT
>NC_057799.1:83590386-83590971 GCF_018294505.1 Triticum aestivum
TACGGGATTGCTTGAATCCTCGACATCGTGGTTCATCCGATGAGATCATCGTGGAACGTGTGGGAGCCAACATGGGTATCCAGATCCCGCTATTGGTTATTGGCTAGAGAGGTGTCTCGGTCATGTCTGCATGATTCCCGAACCCGTAGGGTCTACACACTTAAGGTTCGGTGACGCTAGAGTTGTAGAGATATTAGTATGCGATTAACAGAAAGTTGTTCGGAGTCCCGTATGAGATCCCGGACGTCACGAGGAGTTCCGAAATGGTCCGGAGGTAAAGATTTATATATAGGAAGTCCAGTTTCGGCCACCGGGAGAGTTTCGGGGGTCACCAGTATTGTACCGGGACCACCGGAAGGGTCCCGGGGGTACACCGGGTGGGGCCACCTATCCCGGAGGGCCCCATGGGCTGAAGTGGCATGGAAACCAGCCCCTGGTGGGCTGGTGCGCCCCACCCAAGGGCCCAAGGCACCTAGGGTTTGAAACCCTAGGGGGTCGTTGCCCCCCGAAGGGGCATGCGCCCCCTGGTTGGAAACCCTAAGGGGGCTGTTGCCCCCCGAGGGGCCGCCGCCCCGCCCCCCCCCC
>NC_057799.1:83592497-83593322 GCF_018294505.1 Triticum aestivum
TTTTGACCTCAATTCCATTTATCCTCACCCTGTGCCCGGTCTACATGCCCTTGATGTACCATTCTCTGAAGACGAAATTAAGTTGGCTTTCCTCCAAATGAACCCCAAGCTAGCCCTGGACCAGATGGTTTCGGTCCCTCCTTCTATAGATCTTTTTGGCCCGCTATAAAACATGCCATTCTGCCCTTTTTCCAACAACTTCACCAAGGCGAAGCAGACACAGAACGTTTAAATCATGCCCACATCGTCCTCCTCCCAAAGAACGCATCCCCCTCCTCACCCAACGCTTTCAGACCAATCTCCCTACAAAACTGCCCCGTAAAAGCTTTTGCTAAAGCCATCACCTCGCGCCTCAAACCTCTCATTCCTAGTTTAGTTCATGGTAACCAAACAGGGTTCATCACTGGAAGGAATATTGCCGAAAACTACGTCTATGCGGCCGATCTAATCAGCTCTTGCCACTCCCACAAAAGGCCGACCATGGTTTTCAAACTCGATTTCAGGAGGGCATTTGATTCTGTCACCTAGCCATCCCCTGACAGAATCTTGGCTGTCCGCGGTTTCTCTCAAACCTTTCGCTCCTGGATCCAAAACATCCTCCACACGGGCAAAACTGCTATCCTCCTAAAGGGCATTCCCGGCCACTGGATACAATGCAAGAAAGGCCTACGATAGGGCGACCCAGCCTCTCCCTACCTGTTCCTCATCATCGCTGATCTACTTCAGCAACTCATCATCCAAAACTCCGAGCCTGCTCTCCTCCACCACCCCATCTTTACCCACCTGCCCCCCACCATTCTCCAATACGCCGACGATACGCTTATC
>NC_057799.1:83596864-83607007 GCF_018294505.1 Triticum aestivum
CCTCCTCCCTCCCTCCTTTACATACGTGGGGAGGGGGCACCCCAAAGGACACACAAGATTTGTCTTAGCCGTGCGCGATGCCCTCCTCCACAGATACACACCTCGGTCATATCGTTGTAGTGCTTCGGAGAAGCCCTGCGCCGGTAACTTCATCATCACCGTCGCCACGCCGTCGTGCTGAAGGAACTCTCCCTCGGCCTCAACTGGATCAAGAGTACGAGGGACGTTATCGAGCTGAACGTGTGCTGAACACGGAGGTGCCGTGCGTTCAGTGCTAGGATCGATCGGATCGTGAAGACGTACGACTACATCAACCACGTGGATATAACGCTTCCGCTTTCAGTCTACGAAGGTACGTGGACACACTCTCCCACTCGTTGCTATGCATCACATAGATAGATCTTCATGATCGTAGGAATTATTTTTGAAATTACTGCATTCCCCAACAGTGGTATCAGAGCCAGGTCTATGCGTAGATGTTATATGGACGAGTAGAACACAAAGAGTTGTGGGCGATAATAGTCATACTGCTTACGAGCATGTCATACTTTGATTCGGCGGTATTGTTGGATGAAGCGGCCCAGACCAACATTACATGACCGCGTTCATGAGACTGGTTCTGTCGCCGTGCTTCGCACACAGGTGGCTAGTGGGTGTCTGTTTCTCCAACTTTAGTTGAATCGAGTGTGACTACGCCCGGTCCTTGTTGAAGGTTAAAACAACACAGTTGACGAAAAATCCTTGTGGTTTTGATGCGTAGGTAAGAACGGTTCTTGCTAAGCCCATAGCAGCCACGTAAAAAAAACTTGCAACAACAAAGTAGAGGACGTCTAACTTGTTTTTGCAGGGCATGTTGTGATGTGATATGGTCAAGACGTGATGATATATAAATTGTTGTATGAGATGATCATGTTTTGTAACAGTTATCGGCAACTGGCAGGAGCCATATGGTTGTCGCTTTATTGTATGAAATGCAATCGCCATGTAATTGCTTTACTTTATCACTAAGCGGTACGATAGTCGTAGAAGCAATAGTTGGCTAGACGACAATGATGCTTCCATGGAGATCAAGGTGTCAAGCCGATGACGATGGTGATCATGATGGTGCTTTGGAGATGGAGATCAAAGGGACAAGATGATGATGGCTATATCATATCACTTATATTGATTGCATGTGATGTTTATCCTTTATGCGTCTTATTTTGCTTAGTTCGACGGTAGCATTATAAGATGATCTCTCACTAAATTTGAAGGTATAAGTGTTCTCCCTGAGTATGCACCGTTGCGACAGTTCTTCGTGCTGAGACACCACGTGATGATCGGGTGTGATAAGCTCTACGTTCACATACAACAGGTGCAAGCCAGTTTTGCACACGCTGAATACTCGGGTTAAACTTGACGAGCCTAGCATATGCAGATATGGCCTCGGAACACTGAGACCGAAAGGTCGAGCGTGAATCATATAGTAGATATGATCAACATAGTGATGTTCACCATTGAAAACTACTCCATCTCACATGATGATCGGACATGGTTTAATTGATATGGATCACGTGATCACTTAGATGATTAGAGGGATGTCTATCTAAGTGGGAGTTCTTAAGTAATATGATTAATTGAACTTTAATTTATCATGAACTTAGTCCTGATAGTATTTTCATATCTATGTTGTACCACATATGTGGTGCGCCACTGCTATATAGCAGTGCCGCACCATGTGTAGGTATGCCATTAGTGTCCATTAGTGTCCACCCACGGTGCGCCACTACTAACAAATTTTTTTTAGAACTAGTAATGGCGCACCAGGGCATAGTGTGACATTACTAGTTTTAACTAGTAATGGCGCACCACACACTCTGTGCGCCACTACTAACATTTTTTTACTTTATTCTTCAAAACTAGTAATGGTGCACCAGGGTATAGTGCGCCATTACTAATTCAAACTAGTAATGGTGCACCACAACCACGGTGCGCCACTACTAACATTTTTTTTATTTTTTTTGTAAAACTAGTAATGGCGCACCACGTAACAGGTCCGCCATTAGTAACCAGGGTTACTAATGGCGCATTGGTAGGTGCTGCGCCATTGGTAGCTTTGACCAAATGCACCCCCTGTGGACCGCCTTATCAGTTTTAAAAAAATAAAAGAAAATGATGGAAATGTCAAAAAATAAAAGAAAATAAGTTTCCCACGTGATATGTGGTCTAGTTGTTGGGAAAATTTACAAATATGAATTTCGACTTTATTTGCAAAATATCTCTAGAATTTAGTAAAATGGGAATAACTTTTGCATACGAACTCGGATTAAAAAGTTTTTTATATGAAAAATCATCTACTCGACTTTTCAGAATCCCCAAAAACCTAACAGAACGAAAGATACGTGGCTTTTAAGATCTAGAGGGGGAAACGGAAAAAAAATTCAAACTTACTAGTGGCGCACCATTTGCTAGGTGCGCCACTAGTAGCAGAAAAAAAATTGGTTTCGAATTTTTTTTGGAAAAAATGTTCAAAATATGATACGTAATATGACCGGGAAGTTTGAAATATTTTTTCAAAATTTCATCACATTCATAAACATGAACAAAGTCATAGACATCAACAAGGTTTAATAGGATTGATATGATAGATATATCAACAATTGCCTGTTAAGTGAGGTGGTGCTGCGGTTGGATAGAACTGCGAAGTTAAGCGTGCTCGGGCTGGAGTAGTGTGAGGATGGGTGACCTTCCGGAAAGTTTGACCGCGGAGTGCGATTTGACTTGAGATTAAGCACATTGACCCGAGATTAAGCCATAATGACCCGAGATTAAGAAAAAAACAAAAAAAATTGAAAAAATTCTAAAAACAAATTGAAAAAAAATTGTTAGAATGGCGCACCAGATATGTGGTGCGCCATTACTACGTCAGATAGTAATGGCGCACTGTTGGACATAGTAATGGCGCACTACCAGGTGCGCCAATATTACCTGGTATACTAATGGCGCACCAGGGGTGCGCCATTAGTACTTGTTACTAGTGGCGTGATGATAGTGGCCCACCTATAGTGCGCCATTAATGGCCAAAACAGGTGCGCCACTAATTCGCCTTTTCCTAGTAGTGTATTGGTGTAAAGCGCATGAAGAAACTCCATGCGGATGGACTTTTGGAATCACTTGATTATGAATCATTTGATGCTTGCGAACCATGCCTCATGGGCAAGATGACTAAGACTCCGTTCTCTGGGACAATGTAGCAAGCCACTGACTTACTGGAAATAATGCATACCGATGTATGCGGTCCAATGAGTGTTGAGGCTCACGGCGGGTATCATTGTTTCTGACCTTCACAGATGATTTGAGCAGATATGGGTATATCTACTTGATGAAACACAAGTCTGAAACATTTGAAAAGTTCAAAAAAATTCATAGTGAAGTAGAGAATCATCATAACAAGAAAATAAAGTTTCTATGATCTGAACGCAGAGGCGAATATTTGAGTTATGAGTTTGGCCTTCAATTAAAACAATGTCGAATAGTTTCACAAACTCATGCCACCTGGAACACCACAGCATAATGGTGTGCCCGAATGTCATAACCGTACTTTATTGGATATAGTGCAATCTATGATGTCTCTTACCGATTTACCACTATCGTTTTGGGGTTATGCATTAGAGACAGCTACATTCACATTAAATAGGGCACCGTCTAAATCCGTTGAGACGACACCGTATGAACTATGGTTCGGCAAGAAACCTAAGCTATCGTTTCTTAAAGTTTGGGGTTGCGATGCTTGTGTGAAAAAAGTTTCAACCTGATAAGCTCGAACCCAAATCGGAGAACTGCGTCTTCATAGGATACCCAAAAGAAAATGTTGGGTAGACCTTCTATCATAGATCCGAAGGCAAGACATTTGTTGCTAAGAATGGATCCTTTCTAGAGAAGGAGTTTCTCTCGAAAGAAGTGAGTGGGAGGAAAGTAGAACTTGATGAGGTAATTGTACCTGCTCCCGAATTGGAAAGAAGTTCATCACGGAAATCAATTCTAGTGATGCCTACACTAATTAGTGAGGAAGTTAATGATGATGATCATGAAACTTCAGATCAAGTTACTACCGAACCTCGTAGGTCAGCCAGAGTAAGGTCCGCACCAAAGTGGTACGGTAATCCTGTTCTAGAGGTCATGCTACTTGACCATGACGAACCTACAAACTATGAGGAAGCGATGATGAGCCCAGATTCCGCGAAATGGCTTGAGGCCATGAAATCTGAGATGGGATCCATGTATGAAAACAAAGTGTGGACTTTGATTGACTTGCCCGATGATCGGTGAGCCATTGAGAATAAATGGATCTTCAAGAGGAAGACGGACGCTGATGGTAGTGTTACTATCTACAAAGGTCGACTTGTCGCGAAAGGTTTTCGACAAGTTCAAGGAGTTGACTAAGTTTGTTCGAATCATGTTAGCAATTGCCGCATTTTATGAAATCTGGCAAATGGATAACAAAGCTGCACTCCTTAATGGATTTATTAAAGAAGAGTTGTATATGATGCAACCTGAAGGTTTTGTCAATCCTAAAGGTTCTAATAAAATGTGCAAGCTCCAGCAATCCATCTATGGACTGGTGCAAGCATCTCGGAGTTGGAATATATGCTTTGATGAGTTGATCAAAGCATATAGTTTTATACAGACTTGCGGTGAAGCATGTATTTACAAGAAAGTGAGTGGGAGCAAAACAACATTTCTGATAAGTATATGTGAATGACATATTGTTGATCGAAAATGATGTAGAATTTTCTGAAAAGCATAAAGGAGTGTTTGAAAGGAGTTTTTCAAAGAAAGACCTCGATGAAGCTGCTTACACATATTGAGCATCAATATCTATAGAGATAGATCAAGACGCTTGATAAGTTTTTTCAATGAGTACATACCTTGACAAGATTTTGAAGTAATTCAAAATGGAACAGTCAAGGAATGAGTTCTTGCCTATGTTGCAAGGTGTGAAGTTGAGTAAAGACTCAAAACCCGACCACGGCAGAAAATAGAAAGAGAATGAAAAGTCATTCCCTATGCCTCGGTAATAGGTTCTATGAAGTATGCTCTGCTGTGTACCAGACCTATTGTGTACCTCACCATGAGTTTGGCAAGAGGGTACAATAGTGATCCAGGAGTGGATCACTGGACAGCGGTCAAAATTATCCTTAGTAGAATAAGGATATGTTTCTCGGATATGGAGGTGACAAAAAGGTCGTCAT
The DNA here is from genome assembly GCF_018294505.1 of Triticum aestivum. Lineage (NCBI taxonomy): Eukaryota > Viridiplantae > Streptophyta > Magnoliopsida > Poales > Poaceae > Triticum > Triticum aestivum. The sequence continues at coordinate 83,602,096 of NC_057799.1, forward strand.
AAAGGGTTATGTCGATGCAAGTTTTGACACCGATCCGAATGACTCTAAGTCTCAATCTGGATACATATTGAAACTGGGAGCAATTAGCTAGAGTAGCTCTGTGCAGAGCATTGTAGACATAGAAATTTGCAAAATACATACATATCTGAATGTGCAGACCCGTTGACTAAACTTCTCTCACAAACAAAACATGATCACACCTTAGTACTCTTTGGGTGTTAATCACATAGCGATGTGAACTAGATTATTGACTCTAGTAAACCCTTTGGATATTGGTCACATGACGATGTGAACTATAGAGTGTTAAATAACATGACGATGTGAACTATTGGTGTTAAATCACATGGCGATGTGAACTAGATTATTGACTCTAGTGCAAGTGGGAGACTGAAGGAAATATGCCCTAGAGGCAATAATAAAGTTGTTATTTATATTTCCTTATATCATGATAAATGTTTATTCTTCATGCTAGAATTGTATTAACCAGAAACTTAGTACATGTGTGAATACATAGACAAACAGAGTGTCCCTAGTATGCCTCTACTTGACTAGCTCGTTAATCAAAGATGGTTAAGTATCCTAGCCATAGACATGTGTTGTTATTTGATCAACGGGATCACATCATTAGAGAATGATGTGATGGACAAGACCCATTCGTTAGCTTAGCATTACGATCGTTGAGTTTTATTGCTATTGCTTTCTTCATGACTTATACATGTTCCTCTGACTATGAGATTATGCAACTCCCGAATACCGGAGGAACACCTTGTGTGCTATCAAACGTCACAACATAACTGGATGATTATAAATATGCTCTACAGGTGTCTCCGAAGGTGTTTGTTGGGTTGGCATAGATCGAGATTAGGATTTGTCACTCCGTGTATCGGAGAGGTGTCTCTGGGCCCTCTCGGTAATGCACATCACTATAAGCCTTGCAAGCAATGTGACTAATGAATTAGTTACGGGATGATGCATTACGGAACGAGTAAAGAGACTTGCCGGTAACGAGATTGAACTAGGTATTGAGATACCGACGGTGGAATCTCGGCCAAGTAACATACCGATGACAAAGGGAACAACGTATGTTGTTATGCGGTTTGACCGATAAAGATCTTCGTAGAATATGTAGGAGCCAATATGAACATCCAGGTTCCGCTATTGGTTATTGACCGGAGACGTGTCTCGGTCATGTCTACATAGTTCTCGAACCCGTAGGGTTCGCACGCTTAACGTTCGGTGCCGATTAGTATTATGAGTTTATGTGTTTTGATGTACCGAAGGTAGTTTGGAGTCCCGGATGTGATCACGGACATGACGAGGAGTCTCGAAATGGTCGAGACATAAAGATTGATATATTGGAAGGTTATATTCGGACACCGGAAGGGTTCCGAAGTGTATCGGGTATTTTTCGGAGTACCGGGAGGTTACCGGAACCCCCCGGGGAGTCTATGGGCCTTATTGGACCCTAGTGGAGAAAGAGGGCAGCGAGCAAGGTGTGGGGCGCGCCCCCCTAGGCCTAAACCGAATTGGTTTAGGGTTTGGGGGCCAGCCCCCTCTTTCCTTCTCCCTTCCTCCTCTTTCCTCCTCCTCCTAGTAGGAATAGGAAAGGGGGGGGCAAACCTACTTGGAGTAGGATTGCCCCCCCCCCCTTGGAGCGCGCCTCCTCCTAGGCCGGCCTCCTCCTCCCTCCCTCCATTATATACATGGGGAGGGGGCACCCCAAAGGACACACAAGATTTGTCTTAGCCGTGTGCGGTGCCCCCCCTCCACAGTTACACACCTCAGTCATATCGTCGTAGTTCTTAGGAGAAGCCCTACGCCGGTAACTTCATCATCACCGTCGCCATGTCGTCATGCTGACGAAACTCTCCCTCGGCCTCAACTGGATCAAGAGTACGAGGGACGTCATCGAGCTGAACGTCTGCTGAACACGGAGGTGCCATGCGTTCGGTGCTAGGATCGGTCGGATCGTGAAGACGTACGACTACATCAACCGCGTTGATATAACGCTTCCGCTTTCAGTCTACGAGGGTACGTGGACACACTCTCCCACTCGTTGCTATGCATCACATAGATAGATCTTGCGTGATCGTAGGGATTATTTTTGAAATTACTGCGTTCCCCAACAGAAACATCCTGGATTTTCCAAGCAATGTCCTCGGCTTGAAAACCGGTTCAGGGGCTACTGATGGAGTTCTGGATTAGGTGGTGCTCCGCACATCGGTCATTGGTCCGTTGGACTGGGCCCAGGAGCCCCCTAAAGTCATCATCTGGTGGGCCTCGTTCGTCTCGTCCGAGAATGACGCAAGGAATAATCAGAAGACTTTGTGTGTACTCAAGATCCTGAAGTATTCCACGACACATCTGCCACTAGATTCAATCAACTTATCCGTAAACCCTAGGTACCCCAGTGTCTATATAAACTGAGATACTAGGCCTGTAGAGGGGACATTCATTCATCCCCATACGATCTCCCGGTAGATAACATCTAATCTGTACTCCATCCATAATCAATACAACTGTGCAAGACATATGATTTTACCTCTCTAAGAGGGCCTGAATCTGCGTAAACATCGGTGTCCTCTGTGTACTATTACCATCTAGGAAAGACCACCAGATCGAGACCCCCTACCCGAGATCTGTCGGATTTAACTCCGTTAGGAAAGGAAAAGGATGGTAAACGAGGAGAAGATGAGCAGAAGGAACGGGGTGAAGAAGTAACATACCTCGGATAGAAGATACAACATATTGGAATAGGTACAACCAAACAACAAAGCAAGTCCTCCAAACCTCAGCCCCTCTCTCGCGCCCATCGTGCAGTGGCGGCGGCCACACGAGAGCTACTGTATGTCATGGATGTGGGCTCCGGCGGCCAACTGGATAGTGGAGAGAAAAATCACGCACGACTTGGCTGGTTGAGGAACCGCGGCATATTTATATATTTGTGTTTCCAAAATTTCAAATAGTATGGGTAAGCTCACCAATTCAATCAAAAAGGTCACCATAACTTCTATCTGCCACTCATTCCTAAAATCAAACAACAAAGAGACATCTGCAACCACCTAAACATTCTACCCAACCAAACAAAAAAGGCTATCCCTAGAACCAAACGCACCCGTAGGCCAACAGCCCGGCAAACAGTATGGGGAGACGTAAAAGACACTACACAAAGGGGGGCCCTACGTGTCCGTGGTCGATGGGTCATTGACCGCTGAAGCCGCTAGGGAGGTGAGGAACGTGTTACCACAATCGAACAGGGGTAAAGCCGCAAGACAGGCGGAGGGGGCATCGCGTCGATCAAACGGGAAGGGGGCGCGCGAAGCTGCGGATGGTCTGAGGAGATAGGTACTCCGGCGTCCTTTAAAAAATGTAATGATCAGCTGATGCCTACAAGATTTCAACAGGATCAATTCTTATATATCTTACATATATGTGCATGTGTATACATAATAGGATATGCATATCAGATATTGAATTAATGGAACAAATATTTTCATGGAAACGAAATAGTAAGCGTAGAAGTTGCAACATATTTTACTTATTTATTATCAAATCAGAAGCAATCAATGCGTATTATTGTGATTTGATCGTGGTTGGTATTTTACCTTAACTCGGAAGTCCCTTCTGCTCGCGAGCTCAAATGAGCTCATGATGAACAGTAACACCAAAAAACACTGGAAAAAAAGTTCCAAAAATTCCAAAAAAAAATTGTGCTAGTTTTTGACAAATGTTGTATGTGCTTGAAAATTTTCATGATAAAATCACATCCGTGGAGGTCGCGGCGAAAAAAAACAAAATCAGTGTTCCAAAATGCTTTTGAAAGTAGCATTTTCGAAGCATCGCCTTTTTTTGGTTTCTTTTTGGCACGGCTTCCATGAATGTGATTTCATGACGAAACTTTACAAGCACTTAGAATATTTGTCAAAGTTTGCAAAAATAAAATAAACTATTTTTCAATTATTTTCGGTGTTCCGGGTGCAAATGTGCTCGCGAGCAGTATCTTCGCGTCCACCTGTGAATCAACCTGTGGTTGGATGGTTAGAGGGACTGTGGTATCCCCAGCCCACCAGGGTTCAAATCCTGGTGCTCGCATTTATTCCTGCATTTATTTCAGGATTTTCGGCGATGCGCATTCAGTGAGAGGAGACGTTCCCGTCAACGACGAGGTGCCTATGGTGACTTCGTAAATTTTAAGATGATATGCCGGCTCAGTCTTTTGGAGATGCCCATAGGGGTAGGGTGTGCGTGTGTGCGTTCATAAGGATGAGTGTATGCGTGTGTATATGAGCGCTTGCGTCTGTACTGTGTTCAAAAAAAACTTCGCGTCCACCTTATCTCCTTTTCTTTGGTTTAGTTTGTCTTGTTCTGGACGACTCACAGGAACGTTCCTTTCCGGTCCCACAATGAGATGTGCCACCTTTTTCCCTACGATTCTACTCTAATAGTGGTCATGCTGATAAAGAAGACATTAGAACCAACTAAAAAAGGACATTAGAAAACACATCTTTTTTGTGAGTATAAAACACAGCTTTCAACTCCTCAATAAAGAGCAAACCAACCTGTGGTTGGATGGTTAGAGGGACAGTAGCATCCCCAACCCATCAGGGTTTAAGTCTTGGTCCTCGCATTATTCCTGAATTTATTTCAGGATTTCTAGCGATACGTTTTTAGTGGAAGGAGACGTTCCCTCGACGACGAGGCGCCTACGGTGACTTCGTAAATCTCAAGATGATATGCCGGCTCAGTCTCTCAAAGGTGCTCATAGGAGTAGGGTGTGCGTGTGTGCGTTCATAGGAATGAGTGTATGCGCGTATGTATGAGCGCTTGCGTCTGTACTATGTTAAGGAAAACTCCTCAATAAAGAGAAAATTGGACTTTATTTCCTAATGGCCACCTCTTCCTTCGTCCCATG
>NC_057799.1:83607129-83625333 GCF_018294505.1 Triticum aestivum
TTCTTCGATCTCTGAATTTTTCATCGGTTTTCCTTAAAAACAGCCTTAAATATCCTACCTTTTATCGATTTATCAAATAAGTTAGTTTTCTTTGATAAGCTAACAAGTGCTAACCAAATAAGTGTTCATCAAATAAACTTTTAAAATTTATTTAAGCAGGTAAATCACGGGCCGGATGTTGTATTTGGTAAACACTTTTTCACAACAATATTAATATCGCCAGTTTGGAGTTCACACAAAGAAATATGTATTCATGGCACTGGAGTCAATAGGAAAACAGCCCTTAAAAATGCATGCGAAGTCCATAATTTCCAATGATTATTGATACCCTGAATCAATCAAGCAGTATATATAGGGAAATAATTGGTTAAGAGTAAATTCTCCAAAATACTTCTTGTAAATCAGAGAGGCCCATACATATAAACTTGTTAATAAGGATTGAAATTCTCTAAAATTCCTACGAAATTCCTAATTTCTTTGTCTTGTTGGTCAATCCTAAGCCCTTCTTCCCCCATTACATCAGACCATGAACCTTGAATATACATCCGGGTGTATTTCGCCACTAGCTATCCATCCACAACTAGGGTTTTTTTTTTTTGTGGGCGAGCCACAACTAAGGTTGATTGGATAGCCAACCGTCGTCGATGAACCCGATGTCCACGAATCTCTGCACATCTGCATTGTTCATGTGCTTCTCCCATGGCACTCTTCCGCTGGTGCCGGAACCCGGGCCACTGCATCCGACCTCCGCAAACGTCACTTGTGACCTGCCAAAAAAAGGCACCGTGCGTAAGCATACAAAAACATCAGCCAAAACAGCACAGAGTATGCGCACTGCGAAACCAGGAGCTGTAACTTACACATCTTGGCTGGGGGTCCACTTGTCCCACCCCTGCGGGACGACGATGCCGGCCATGTTCACCTGGTAGAACACCACGGTGGCCTGCTCGTTCCACGCGCGGCCGAGGTACTGCTGCCCGGAGCCCGTGATCGAACCGCCCTTGAACACGAACGCGGCGCTCTTGTCGGCGGCCCTGCCGTGCGCCGTCACCCACCCGGGCTGCTGGGACGACGCCGCCATGTTCGACTGGAGAGTGCAGTCCTCGTAGATGGACTTCCCGTAGCCGAAGATGAAGTCCACGGCGCCCTCGACGAGGCAGTGGCGGAAGTAGTGCCGGCCGGCGAGGTCGGAGAGCGTGTCCTGGTACCCGTGGAAGGCGCAGTCGTAGAACGCGCCCTTGTCGCCGTCCATGAGGAACGCAACCGCGGGCTTGTTGCCGGTGTACGTGTTCTGCGTTGCATGATGGCGCACGTTAAGAGAACAGTCTTGCTAAGTCTCAGTTGATCGAGACCCAACGAAGTCTCAATGGATACTATATTCCTAAGTTTTTATATTGAGATTTGTGCAAAAAAAGACAGTTTTTCTTTCTCTCTTGTATGGTATGTCACTTAACTGAGACTTGATTAAATCTTAGTCGACTGAGACCTAGCCACACCTTTAATATAGCATCATGGAGACAAAAAATTCATGTGTACTAATACTAGTTGCATTGCGTGTAAGGCTAAAGTAGCACCATGTGCACTGCACGTGCTTATTACCTTGAAGGCGATGTTGCGGGCGACGAAGTTGTCGGAATGGACTATGAAGGTGGAGCTGTTGTACGTCGGCGAGATTTCCGCGAGGTTGCCGCGCAGGCGGCCCGTGATAGGGGTGATGCCGGGCGCGTCGACGCCGTCAACGTGCGAGTCGAAGTTGATGTCCGTTGACGAGGAGCCGTCACCTTCGAGCAAGATGAAGCCCTTTTCACTTGGGATTATCACCTTCTCTCTGCATGGACGCACAAACGTGGGTAGGTATCAAAAATCTAACGTGAGATCCACTAGTGTTTCTTAACCGAAATATAACTGTTAGCACTGAAACCAACACAAATAAACGCATTAAAATAAAGAAAAACACTTTTAGATACAACGTTAAGCAGAGTACAAGCTATAGGAAAAGGTATATATAAGCACGTATTTGGTCTAATATAGCATAAGATATCATGCATTGGCAGTGCCCTAAGCGTTAAAGATGTTGAAGCCTCGACTGATATACTACTTAACCCATTCATATTTTGAGTCAAACTTGATCATTATATAATTAATATGTAATTTATTTGCTACATTGTATTTGAAAGAGGACTCCCATAATATAATTTTTTAGAGCAAATAGTTTTTATTGTATTAGTTAACTTTATGGTCAAAATTTAACAGTAAATATGAAGGGCCTAATAAATCTTGACGTAGGAAGTAATTAATTAGGCCATGCATTGATATACTAATTAATTAGGCCATAGAATTTACTTACTAAAAAGAGATCTTCTATTGAATTCATATCTGCTCGGGTTTATATGGCCAATTGGTTTTCTCTTAAGACAAATATCTTTAATTTAACAAAATATAAAAACTATAACTTTTTAATCAAACTTATAGAAACAAATATCGATAACTATAAAACAAAATCAATACCACAAGATATATTAGTAAATACATGTTCATGAATTATATACTGAGTATTGTAAGTGTTATATTTTGTTGTATAAACTTGGTGAAATTAAACAAGTGCTATTTAAGAGAAGAATTATAAACCTTGTAAACATGAACAATGCTAGTAAATACATATCTTGTGTGTCTCAACAAAACACATATCTTGTGGGAAATCACGTGGTATGTCAAAAAAAAAATTGGCATAGGATTGAGAAAACTTGGTATATGTTTGGTTTTGGCAGGAAACACCACCTATCAAATAAACTAGAATGATCATGGAGCATTTGTCATTGCCTGAAATTTGGCAACCAACCAAAAAAATTGTATGATGGGTATTGTCTATCCTCCAAACACTTCATCACACAACGGCTTAATCATCAAGCAACCGAAAACAAAATAAAATGGGTTTTAATTAAATCGACTCTCCGTGCATTGCTTATTTTCTTCATCTCTCTAGCCCACGCAATATTTCTTTTTCTTCCTCCCTCCACATCCGCCCTCCAACCCAAGACTAATATAAGCTCAACAAACAAAAAACAAGACTAACATCCTAACGCCTCTACTCGCGGCAGACTGCCTCATCTCTCGCGTGCCATCGCCGACGATGCCATAGCCGGTCGCGGCGCCCCCGTCTCGAACACGGGGCTGCGCTGCTTCTCAGCGTGAATTGACTGACCAAAATTGATTTTCGGTTGCCTGTGATTTAGCAAATGCGCACAAATAAACGACATTAGTATTAGCAGTGCTACACTAGTACTTGCACGAACCTGTAGCTCCCATGCTTGACATAGATCTTGACCCACTGGCTGTTGCCGTCCGGCACGGCGTCCACCGCCGACTGCACCGTCGTGTAGTCCCCTCCTCCGAGCTGGTCCACGGTGATGGTCCGGGCCACCTGCACCGAAGCGAGGCTCGACGCTGGCCACCGGAGCAGCAGGAGCACACCGACGACGACGACGAGGCAGAACGGCGCCCGCATTTCTTGAAATGCAGTGATTCTGGTCGTGATAAGGCGCCGAACTCTAGCAGTGCGGTGTGGCGATGGATCGATCGACAGGCGCCGCGCGCGCTTCGAGCTCACAGATATGAATGTATGATCAGCTGATTGCCTGCGGGGTTTCTCAACAGGATCGATCGGTTTATATCTTGCATATATGTGCATGTTCATAAATTGGATACATATAGAAGATATATATCGAATTAATGGAACAAATATTTCCATTGTAATGTAATATTTTATTTCTTTGTCAAATCTTTTTTATTATTTACTTATTTATTTGTCAAATCTTTTATTTATTTATTTGTCAAATCTGAAGCGATCAATGAGTACGCTTCAAACGATAATCAGTCATAGTGTCATGGTCGGTAATTTACCTTAATTAATTTCCTTTCATTGGTTAGTCTCGTTCCCGTCCGACACGTGCATTCCTTTCCAGGGCCACAGTGAGATGTGCCACCCTTTCAGAATTTTTGGATTTTTTTTTTCGAATATACTGTTAATGGGGTGTGTGGGTACACCTGGAAAGGTGTGGCAACTCCGGGGTGTACTACACCCGGATAAACAGTAAATTAAAAGAAACATGCAAAAATTCTGAGACTTTGTGGCATAAAAACATGATAAAATGTTTTAGGTTTTTGTAAAATTTCGTCCACAAATAACATTTGAGAAGCTCTCAACAACAAAATAAAACCATTGCACAAAACTTTGAGGACTGATTGTTTTATTTTGTGTGAGTGGATGTTATTTGTCGATGAAATTTTGCTATCATGTTTCATGCCACAAAATTCCAGAATTTTGGATGTTTTTCCTATTTTTTTCGTATTTTCTGTTCATGGGGTGTGTGGGTACTCTCCCTTCTCCTACAAGTCTACTCCAGTACTGGTCATACTGACGAAGAAGACATTACAAAACAGAGCAGTAACTGTCGCTTCGACATAATTTAATTAACTTCCAACCGATCCCACTAGCATTGGAGTTGCCAGCCCAACAAGAACCAACAACTTCCAACTCATGTGCAACTAGAAGAGCATGCGATTCCAAAACAAAACAAAACAAAACAAAAACAGTTCTTTTTAGAGAAATTTCGCATACCATTAAACAAATGTCAAATTACAACACGAAATCATGAAAATCACGAGAAAGAAAGAGAAAAGACGCATGCCCAAGAACATATGCAAGAAAACTTCATTGAACAAAAAACAGTTGTGTAAGCTTTCGACCACGATTGACCCTGCAAAAAATTAAGCCTCTAAATTGACCGCAGATACAAAGCTTCTCAACTCATATTTATTAAAACAAATCAGACAAGATTGGGGTTCAATTGAACATAGGATATCACTTTACCTCTTTCTTCATCGACGCATTTTCAACAAGTTTAGGCTTAGATTTCACCAGCTCCGGTCGGCAGCCTACCCCACCGCTCGGCATGAGCGATTAACTATCTTACAAACTAAAGAAGCTGGCACCGTACCATACCGCTCGGCATGAGCGATTGGCTATCCTACAAACTGAAAAGGCGACAACCTACCTTACTTTGCCTGCATGCATCTGGCTTGTTTCCGTGCATCACAAGTAGTGGGAAGGGCCATAGCAACATGGAAGGAGTGTCGCACCAGCAACTGCGCCTTAGAGAAAGGCATAAGGTGACAGGACAATTGACATCGACTAGCTCTTTATGAGTCACGCTACATATCGAAAGCAAAGGTGGGTCGGTTGTGATCACGGGAGGATTATGTTGCAATGTGGGAAGAAAATTAAGGAAGTAGATTTGTCTGTAGGTTTCCGTAGCTAGTCAAGCCCGTAGGTGTGGCATTTCTGAGCTCTTTATGGGCTAGAGGTGAGAGGGAGAACAATATAAATGTGATATAGAACAATCGAGAAAGAGAGAAAATTGTAAAGTGGACCCACACACGTGCAAAAAAGGGGACACGAACGACAAAGCGTGATTGAGACTCGCCTACATCGATCGACGGTTGTTTACTACTTATTCATTTTGTTCATTTAATTAAGCTTATTAGCTATATTGGTTGGCAGACCTATCGCCAATCACGGTCAAGATAAATCCTTTATATCATCAAAAGATAAAATAACCTATTCAAATCCATTTTATTCTCTCCAAAAAAATATTGATTTAGTGCCATCTTCCGGAAATCAATACTCTTACCTTTTGTTTTCTAGAACTAGGGTAAAATAACTTTACCAAAAGAGGTACAAAAATGTTGGGAGGAATGTCCACCCAAATGCACAAAGCGGATATTGTGGTATGAGTAGTGAGCTCATGTGCAACTATGTTGGCTTTCCTCATACAATTATCAATATTTTCTTTGAAATTTCTTCCGTTCATTAAACAAGGAGCAAGAAAAAAGTTCTATATTCAATAAGATTAAATGATGGTCTAGGAAAATCTGAGTCATGTTCTATAGCCCAAGCGGCAAAGATTCACTCCATGGTGGAAATTATGTGCGCTACCCCACACACACACACACACACACACACAAAAACCCTTTTTCTATTGTCATCAAAACCAACACCTCCACTGGCTCTGGTGGTGGTATCGGCATTTCATCCAGTCCACCGAGGCTAGTCATAGTACCATTGCAATAGTGAATGATCGAAGATGTCGACTAGAGAGGGGGCGAATAAGCGACTACCACTACCACTACCACAGATCGACATATTACTGACCCCTCATCACTAACCTGTCACAAGCCATGCGACAGTGATATGCATTAACACTGACGGGCTCAGTGATGATGCTTTTGAGGCCTAGCTGGGTAGATATCATTGACATGCCATTTTTTGGTCAGTCTGTGATAACATGTTCTTGCCAGTTCCAAAATCTAAAATTGATCCATTAACAGCAATGTCTGGTTATCATAAGTACACCGTTTGTAATACAAATTAAACATGGCATACCATATTTAACGGCTCATGCAGTGAAGATCCTAGCATCCCATTATATTCAATCATTTTTCCTACCGCCCCCTCCATCCTCCACTTTAAAGCCTATGGTTGTTGCGTCGAGCCTGACGATTAGTGTCAGCCGTCCCATGATGCCTCTCATCGCTCCTCTACCTCCCACCAGACCCTCCAACCGCTCCATCTACTCCCTCCTCTCCATCCTGATGGGTCGGCGCTAGATCGTCTTCACACCTATGCTATATTCCTAACTCTACGACACCCTCCCGCCGCGTGTGACATCGTCGATGATGCCACGGTCGGCCAACCCTCACAACCCCACCTACCCATGGTGGTCGTGGTGGTCGTGGTCTTGTACTGTTGGGCCGTCGACGTTGGTGTGCGGTATCGTAGTTCTAGCATTTCCACCAACATCTTTGGTCAGGGCAGTGGCCACACTGGTGAGCTCCTTTCCCTCTTATCGATGAGAAATATAGTAGTCTTGTTCCAAACATAATCTAGTATGTCCTATGTGTTAGGAGTTTGCTATAGTATTATGGTATGAGAGTAGCATAAATAGTTTGTTAGGGAAGTTTGAAGTAGTCTGTTAGGATCTACTCCCTCGGTCCTCAAATAAGTGGATGTTTAGCATTTCAAATTTGTCCACAGAAGAGTGTATTTATATCTTCTCAATGAACTTTAAAGTAGAAAAAATGTTTCTTTCTCATCACACAGAAATCAAGACCAATAGAATTCAATACATGGTCCACTTATTTGAGGACAAAGGGAGTATGTTGTAGCGACATATACACATATACAGATCTATAGAAAGTTGTGATCTATTATGATTAGAAAGTAAGACAATGCTAGTGTGCAAAGTAAATAGTAATGCATGGATATGTTTCATTCCCACATTTCATGTGTATGCATGTTATTTCTCATTTGCCATTAACTTAGCAAAGCCTATATATGTATGATATTATATACAGAAAATTAATACATTGTTTATTTTATATGGACAACGGACAGACACAAATAGTTGCAGTTGTGACCTTTTAGTGTACTGCATAATACACATTTTCTGTAAGAGTGTTTTGTGCAGTGCACCTAAAATGATACATTGGTGATGTTACTCTATTTTAGATGCACTAGACAAAATAAGGCAGTTTTATGTATCATTTCGACCGCTAATCTGAAAAATCGAGGGGCATTTCCAGTGTGTTGAAGGACTCATAAAAATGTCAGATTAGCACCTGCGGTATTGTTAATTCTTCGACAAGACTCATCTACTCGTAGATCAATACATTAGCACTTACTTGAATTTATAGCCCTAAACATTTGGGCATGTATGTGTGAAATGAAATTTAATTTCGTTGTATGTGCCTATGTATTGTGCATGTGTATAACTTTCTACCTTAGTGCATCTTGGGGCTTCACCGCTAGCAGATTGCTAATCGTGGAGACCCAATTTGCTTAAACCAAATTCCATTATCAAGGATCTTGGGGCTTTTAGAATGTCAAAATAATGGAGGAGGGAGAGTGGACTAGTCTAGTCGCAGTTAGGAAGAATGATCCTTTACAAGGTACCTCCAAAATCTGACCTTTATGCCGCATAATGTACAGCCTAGAGGGTCCGAGCTGACCTAGAGTTTCAGGAGCAAGCTTCGGGCAAGGTTTTGAGCAAGTCTAGAGTGATTCTGGACAGGTCCGGAGGCCCATCCAGCAGTCTACCTGGAGGTGTCGGGCCGCACTACGTCCAAATTCTAGGCGACATCAAATGTCTACTGACCTCGGCCGGAGGCTCCGGGCTAGGTTGGGGGGCAACTAGAGGCAGCACACATAGAGTTTTAGAGGGGCTCTCTCATGCTTTTGCATAGGTTTTGGGGTGATATGTTTTGCATAAGTATTGTTGATTCCCAAGATCGTCCAAAGCATCCCATGTATGTTTTTCTTCCATTGCACTAAACCGTTGTGTATACACCTAAGCACATGGTTAGACTACTAACCATCTTGTCATTAACACAAAAACTCTCAAGGGGGGCATATATGTCGTTACAGATAGAAAGTCACTGGAGTGGGAGAAAGAGGCTCCATGCAGTGTGCAGGTCAAAAAATGTATTGTGTTATGAAGCGAAGCCAGGTCTAGAGCATGGTGGTCGCCGAGGAAGATGGTCATGAATGCACTACCGACAGTTGTGACATGAGATAACAATCATGCCAGCACGTCCTAAAGTTGAAGTAGATGTTATGTGTACTGTTTGGGGGCCAAGAAAGCACATGCAGCAAAAGGGGAAGAAGCATAGGACAATTGTCAAAGAAACAAAGGTAAAGAAAGATGTAGAATATTGTTGAATGAAACCATCATGAGGTAATGAGAAAGTAGAAGATGTTGAACACTATACCAATGTGATGGCAATCATGCTAGGAAGTCGTCAGAGTTGGACAAACATAGCATAGCATGTTGGTCATCAAGAGAAGAAGGTGCATGAAGATGACAGTATTTCGCATGACAATATCTAAAGCCACATCCATGCCTCACTTGACAAGTATATTTGTGTGATGCGAGCTTCTTTATCCCTTTTATGACCATTTTGTTGTTCCATAGCGACGTGCGGGTATCTTGCTAATCACAATAACCAATATGCACGGTCGCAATGAAAAGTATAAAACCATGCAACGATGGAAAACTTAATGAGCTTATGCAACAAAAATCATAGGTGATACCAACAAGATCGAGTGAATTGCAGAAAACCACCACATTGAAGACTAGGGTTGCAGAAAAGACTCTTCTACGTTTTTGTGCCAGAAAACACTGATTTCACGCCTAATCATTTGCAGAAAACACCTAACCGTCTGTTCAGGCAGTTTAACATCTATTATGACAGGTGGGGCCCTGTTTCGTCTACGTGGCGTCACGGCCGCGAGCTAACGCCGTCTAACGGCGTGGCGGCCGCTACTGCTCCGCCGTGTGGGTAAAAACTGGATTGATCCAGCTCTCTCCTCACACTCTCGTCTCTGCCTCGCCCTCTCCTCACTCTGTTCTTCCTCCCCAGTGCTGCCACACCGCCGACCGCCGTTCTGCTGCTCCCCGGTGCCATGGTGTCGTGGAGCGACGAGACCAGTGAGGATTCAGTCATGAACATCTCCTCCTCCTGCGATGGCATCATCAAGGTCAATTGGTTAGATAGCTAGAGCTAGGGTTAGGGTTAGTGAATTGGGGATTTTGTCACTGAGCTCGATCTGAACCTAGCCTTCTCTTTGCTTGCTCCCACAGCTTCCAGCTACGATGCACGATCTGAATTTCAATGGCACTGACGCAGATGTGAATTTCTTGTGTGAACACGGTGAGCCGGCCGAGCGCTTTGTAGCATTTGAAGGGATGCACACGGGCAGGAGGTTTCTTGGATGTGCTAAGAAGGTATGATTCACATCCTGTGTAAAGGAAGCTGTTTGCTTAATGCTTTGTTTATCAAGTTGTTAAGATTTTTTTAGCTTAGTCTTTGTTTAGCTTGTTCTGACATGCCTTGTCATTTGTGGATTGTACACATTGTTTATTTTGGTCAATGCTTACTCCTTTGTTTATCAAGTTGTTAAGCTTGGTTAAGTGCTTTGTCTTTGTTTAATTTGCTTTAGCCACCGTGTTGGAGTGTGTTCTCATTAGTGGATGGTAGTCATTGTTTATTATGGTCAGTGCTTAGTGACTTGTTTACCAGTGGGCATTGTTAATTTGTCTGCTGTATGGTAAGGAACCTGTCAGTGCTTAGTGACTTGTTTATTTGTCTGTTTAACAGTGCACATATTAGATACCTGAACCTGTTGGTTTGATGGTCTTAGACAATTATTTATTCTTTATTGTTTATAATACAGGAAGGCATAAACTGTGGAGTAGTTCAATGGATTGATTTTGAATGGCCAGACTCAATGGAGAAGGCATTGGCCAAGCTATGGGATATGTATGAGGAGATTAAGTTAGCTAGGACCAATGACAATCTAGAGAGTTCCTTTGCAATTCACAACCTGACAGAAGAGAAGAAGAAACTACAGGAGAACTATGACAGTTTGTATGTGATACGTCTCCGTCGTATCTACTTTTCCAAACACTTTTTCCCTTGTTTTGGACTCTAACTTGCATGATTTGAATGGAACTAACCCGGACTGACGTTGTTTTCAGCAGAATTGCCATGGTGTTATTTATGTGCAGAAACAAAAGTTCTCAGAATGACCTGAAACTCCACGGAGATTATTTTTGGAAATAATAAAAAATACTGGCGAAAGAATCAAGGCCAGGGGGCCCACACCCTTACCACGAGGGTGGGGGCGCGCCTGCCCCCCTGGGTGCACCCCCTACCTCGTGGGCCCCCTGGAGCTCCACCGACCTCAACTCCAACTCTATATATTCGTGTTCGCGGAGAAAAAAATCAGAGAGAAAGATTCATCACGTTTTACGATACAAAGCCGCCGCCAAGCCCTAAACTCTCTCGGGAGGGCTGATCTGGAGTCCGTTTAGGGCTCCGGAGAGGGGAATCCGTCGCCATCGTCATCATCAACCATCCTCCATCACCAATTTCATGATGCTCACCACCGTGTGTGAGTAATTCCATCGTAGGCTTGCTGGACGGTGATGGGTTGGATGAGATTTATCATGTAATCGAGTTAGTTTTGTTAGGGTTTGATCCCTAGTATCCACTATGTTCTGAGATTGATGTTGCTATGACTTTGCTATGCTTAATGCTTGTCACTAGGGCCCGAGTGCCATGATTTCAGATCTGAACCTATTATGTTTTCATGAATATCTGTGAGTTCTTGATCCTATCTTGCAAGTCTATAGTCACCTACTATGTGTTATGATCTGGCAACCCCGAAGTGACAATAATCGGGACCACTCCCGCTGATGACCATAGTTTGAGGAGTTCATGTATTCACTATGTGTTAATGCTTTGGTCCGGTACTCTATTAAAAGGAGGCCTTAATATCCCTTAGTTTCCGCTGGGACCCCGCTGCCACGGGAGGGTAGTGAAGGAAATATGCCCTAGAGGCAATAATAAAGTTATTATTTATTTCCTCATATCATGGTAAATATTTATTATTCATGCTAGAATTGTATTAACCGGAAACATAATACTTGTGTGAATACATAGACAAACAGAGTGTCACTAGTATACCTCTACTTGACTAGCTCGTTGATCAAAGATGGTTATGTTTCCTAGCCATTGACATGAGTTGTCATTTGATTAACGGGATCACATCATTAGGAGAATGATGTGATTGACTTGACCCATTCTGTTAGCTTAGCACTCGATCGTTTAGTATTCTGCTATTGCTTTCTTCATTACTTATACGTGTTCCTATGACTATGAGATTATGCAACTCTCGTTTACCAGAGGAACACTTTGTGTGCTACCAAACGTAACTCGGTGATTATAAAGGTGCTCTACAGGTGTCTCCAAAGGTACTTGTTGGGTTGGCATATTTTGAGATTAGGATTTGTCACTCCAATTGTCGGAGAGGTATCTCTGGGCCCACTCGGTAATGCACATCACTATAAGCCTTCCAAGCATTCCAACTAATGAGTTAGTTGCGGGATGATGTATTATGGAACGAGTAAAGAGACTTGCCGGTAACGAGATTGAACTAGGTATTGAGATACCGACGATCGAATCTTGGGCAAGTAACATACCGATGACAAAGGGAACAACGTATGTTGTTATGCGGTTTGACCGATAAAGATCTTCGTAGAATATGTGGGAGCCAATATGAGCATCCAGGTTCCGCTATTGGTTATTGACCGGAGATGTGTCTCGGTCATGTCTACATAGTTCTCGAACCCGTAGGGTCCGCATGCTTAAAGTTCGATGACGGTTATATTATGAGTTTATGAGTTTTGATGTACCGAAGGTTGTTCAGAGTCCCGGATGTGATCACGGGCATGATGAGAAGTCTCGAAATGGTCGAGACGTAAAGATCGATATATTGGACGACTATGTTTGGACACCGGAAAGGTTCCGGAAGGTTTCGGACATTTATCAGAGTACCAGGGGTTACCGGAACACTCCCCCCCCCAGGAACTAATGGGCCTTGTTGGGCCCTAGTGGAGAGAGAGAGGGGCCGGCCAGGGCAAGAGGCGCGCCCCCTCCCCTTGAGCCCGAATAGGACAAGAAAGGGGGCGCTGCGCCCCCCTTGCCTTTCCCCTCTCCCACTCCTTCCTTCCCCCTCCTTCTTGGACTAGGAAAGGGAGGGGCAAACCTACTTGGAGTAGGTTTCCCCCTCGTAGGGCGTGCCACCCCCTTGGCCGACCCTCTCCTCCTCCCCCCCTTTATATACGGAGGAGGGGGGCACCCCATAGACACAACAATTGATCTCTTGATCTCTTAGCCGTGTGCGGTGCCCCCCTCCACCATAATCCACCTCGATAATATCGTAGCGGTGCTTAGGCGAAGCCCTGCATTGGTAGAACATCATCATCGTCACCACGCCATCGTGCTGACGGAACTATCCCTCAAAGCTCGGCTGGATCGGAGTTCGAGGGACGTCATCGAGCTGAACGTGTGCTGAACTCGGAGGTGCCGTGCGTTCAGTACTTGATCGGTCGGATCGTGAAGACGTACGACTACATCAACCGCGTTGTGCTAACGCTTCCGCTTTCGGTCTACGAGGGTACGTGGACAACACTCTCCCCTCTCGTTTCTATGCATCACCATGATCTTGCGTGTGCGTAGGAATTTTTTTGAAATTACTACGTTTCCCAACAGTGGCATCCGAGCCTGGTTTTATGCGTTGATGTAATATGCACGAGTAGAACACAAGTGAATTATGGGCGATATAAGTCATACTGCTTACCAGCATGTCACGCTTTGGTTCGGCGGTATAGTTGGATGAAGCAGCCCGGACTGACATTACGCATACGCTTACGCGATACTGGTTTTACCGCCGTGCTATGCACACAGGTGACTAGCGGGTGTCAGTTTCTCCAACTTTAGTTGAACTGAGTGTGGCTATGCCCGGTCCTTGCAAAGTTTAAAACAGCACCAACTTGACAAACTATCATTGTGATTTTGATGCGTAGATAAGAACGGTTCTTGCTCAGCCCGTAGCAGCCACGTAAAACTTGCAACAACAAAGTACAGGACGTCTAACTTGTTTTTGCAGGGCATGTTGTGATGTGATATGGTCAACGCATGATACTATATTTTATTGTATGAGATGATCATGTTTTGTAGCCGAGTTATCGGCAACTGGCAGGAGCCATATGGTTGTTGCTTTATTGTATGCAATGCAATCGCCCTGTAATTGCTTTACTTTATCACTAAGCGGTAGCGATAGTCGTAGAAGCAATAGTTGGCGAGACGACAACGATGCTACGATGGAGATCAAGGTGTCGCGCCGGTGACGATGGTGATCATGACGGTGCTTCAGAGATGGAGATCACAAGCACAAGATGGAACTGAGTGCTTCTACAGCAAACGAAATGGTCACTGGAAGCGGAATGCCCTGAATATTTGGTGGATAAGAAGGATGGCAAAGTGAACAAGGGTATATTTGATATACAGGTTATTGATGTGTACCTTACTAGTGTTTATAGTAGCCCCTGGGTATTTGATACTTGTTCGGTTGCTAAAAATTAGTAACTCGAAACAGGAGTTACAGAATAAACAGAGACTAGTTGAGGGTGAACTGACGATGTGTGTTGGAAGTGGTTCCAAGATTGATATGATCATCATCGCACAATCCCTATACTTTCGGGATTAGTGTTAAACCTAAATAAATGTTATTTGTCATTTGCGTTGAGCATGAATATGATTTGATCATGTTTATTGCAAAACGGTTATTCATTTAAAGTCAGAGAATAATTGTTGTTCTGTTTACATGAATAAAACCTTCGATGGTCATACACCCAATGAAAATGGTTTGTTGGATCTCGATCGTAGTGATACATATATTCATAATATTGATGCCAAAAGATGCAAAATTGATAATGATAGTGCAACTTATTTGTGGCACTGCCGTTTGGGTCATATCGGTGTAAAGCGCATGAAGAAACTCCATAAAGATGGACTTTCGGAATCACTTGATTATGAATCATTTGATACTTGCGAACCATGCCTTATGGGCAAGATGACTAAGACTCCGTTCTTGGGAACAATGGAGCGAGCAACTGACTTATTGGAAATAATACATACTGATGTATGCGATCCGATGAGTGTTGAGGCTCACGGCGGGTATCGTTATTTTCTGACCTTCACAGATGATTTGAGTAGATATGGGTATATCTACTTGATGAAACATAAGTCTGAAACATTTGAAAAGTTCAAAGAGTTTCAGAGTGAAGTGGAAAATCATCGTGACAAGAAAATAAAGTTTCTACGATCTGATCGCGGAGACGAATATTTGAGTTACGAGTTTGGTCTTCAATTAAAACAATGTGGAATAGTTTCACAAATTCGTGCCACCTGGAACACCACAGCATAATGGTGTGTCCGAATGTCATAACCGTACTTTATTGGATATAGTGCAATCTATGATGTTTCTTACCGATTTACCACTATAGTTTTGGGGTTATGCATTAGAGACAGCTGCATTCACGTTAAAAAGGGCACCATCTAAATCCGTTGAGACGACACCGTATGAACTGTGGTTTGGCAAGAAACCAAAGTTGTCATTTCTTAAAGTTTGGGGTTGCGATGCTTATAAGAAAAAGTTTCATCCTGATAAGCTCAAACCCAAATCGGAGAAATGTGTCTTCATAGGATACCCAAAGGAGACAGTTGGGTACACCTTCTATCACAGATCCGAAGGCAAGATATTCGTTGCTAAGAATGGATCCTTTGTAGAGAAGGAGTTTCTCTCGAAAGAAGTGAGTGGGAGGAAAGTAGAACTTGATGAGGTAACTGTACCTGCTCCCTTATTGGAAAGTAGTTCATCACAGAAATCTATTCCTGTGACTCCTACACCAATTAGTGAGGAAGTTAATGATGATGATCATGTAACTTCGGACCAAGTTATTACCGAACCTCGTAGGTCAACCAGAGTACGTTCCGCACCAGAATGGTACGGTAATCCTATTCTGGAGTTCATGTTACTTGACCATGACGAACCTACGAACTATGAGGAAGCGATGATGAGCCCAGATTCCGCGAAATGGTTTTAGGCCATGAAATCTGAGATGGGATCCATGTATGAGAACAAAGTATGGACTTTGATTGACTTGCCTGTTGATCGGTGAGCCATTGAGAATAAATGGATCTTCAAGAGGAAGACAAACGCTGATAGTAGTGTTACTATCTTCAAAGCTCGAATTGTCGCAAAAGGTTTTCGACAAGTTCAAGGTGTTGACTACAATGAGTTTTTTCTCACTCGTAGCGATGCTTAAGTCTGTCCGAATAATGTTAGCAAATTGCCAGATTTTATGAAATCTGGCAAATGGATGTCAAAACTATGTTCCTTAATGGATTTCTTAAAGAAGAGTTGTATATGATGCAACCAGAAGGTTTTGTCGATCCTAAAGGTGTTAACAAAATGTGCAAGCTCCAGCGATCCATCTATGGACTGGTGCAAGCATCTCGGAGTTGGAATATACGCTTTGATGAGTTGATCAAAGCATATAGTTTTATACAGACTTGCGGTGAAGCCTGTATTTACAAGAAAGTGAGTGGGAGCACTACAGCATTTCTGATAAATATATGTGAATGACATATTGTTGATCGGAAATAATGTAGAATTTTCTGGAAAGCATAAAGGAGTTTTTGAAAGGAGTTTTTTAAAGAAAGACCTCGGTGAAGCTGCTTACATATTGAGCATAAAGATCTATGGAGATAGATCAAGATGCTTGATAAGTTTTTTCAATGAGTACATACCTTGACAAGATTTTGAAGTAGTTCAAAAAGGAACAGTCAAAGAAAGAGTTCTTTCCTGTGTTACAAGGTGTGAAATTGAGTAAGACTCAAAGCCCGACCACGGCAGAAGATAGAAAGAGAATGAAAGTCATTCCCTATACCTCAGCCATAGGTTCTATAAAGTATGCCATGTTGTGTACTAGATCTATTGTATACCCTACCACTGAGTTTGGCAAGGGAGTACAATAGTGATCTAGGAGTAGATCACTGGACAATGGTCAAAATTATCCTTAATGGAATAAGGATATGTTTCTTGATTATGGAGGTGACAAAAGGTTCGTCGTAAAGGGTTACGTCGATGCAAGTTTTTGACACTGATCCAGATGACTCTAAGTCTCAATCTGGATACGTATTGAAAGTGGGAGCTATTAGCTAGAGTAGCTCCGCGCAGAGCATTGTAGACATAGAAATGTGCAAAATACTTGCGGATGTGAATTTTGGCAGACCCGTTGACTAAACTTCTCTCACAAGCAAAACATGATCACACCTTAGTACTCTTTGGGTGTTAATCACATAGAGATGTGAACTAGATTACTGAATCTAGTAAACCCTTTGAGTGTTGGTCACATGGCGAAGTGAACTGTGGGTGTTGATCACATAGTGATGTGAACTATTGGTGTTAAATCACATGGCGCTGTGAAGTAGGTTATTGACTCTAGTGCAAGTGGGAGACTCGAGGAAATATGCCCTAGAGGAAATAATTAAGTTATTATTTATTTCTTCATATCATGATAAATGTTTATTATTCATGCTAGAATTGTATTAACCGGAAACATAATACTTGTGTGAATACATAGACAAACAGAGTGTCACTAGTATGCCTCTACTTGACTAGCTCGTTGATCAAAGATGGTTATGTTTCCTACCCATTGACATAATTTGTCATTTGATTAACGGGATCACATCATTAGGAGAATGATGTGATTGACTTGACCCATTCCGTTAGCTTAGCGCTCGACCGTTTAGTATTCTGCTATTGCTTTCTTCATGACTTATACATGTTCCTATGACTACGATATTATGCAACTCCCGTTTACCAGAGGAACACTTTGTGTGCTACCAAACGTCACAACATAACTGGGTGATTATAAAGATGCTCTACAGGTGTCTCCAAAGGTACTTGTTGGGTTGGCGTATTTCGAGATTAGGATTTGTCACTCCGATTGTCAGAGAGGTATCTCTAGGCCCACTCGGTAATGCACATCACTATAAGCCTTGCAAACATTGCAACTAATGAGTTAGTTGCGGGATGATGTATTAGGGAACGAGTAAAGAGACTTGCCGGTAACGAGATTGAACTAGGTATTGAGATACCGACGATCGAATCTCGGGCAAGTAACATACCGATGACAAATGGAACAACGTATGTTGTTATGCGTTTTGACCGATAAAGATCTTCGTAGAATATGTGGGAGCCAATATGAGCATCCAGGTTCCGCTATTGATTATTAACCGGAGACGTGTCTCGGTCATGTCTACATAGTTCTCGAACCCGTAGGGTCCGCACGCTTAAAGTTCGATGACGGTTATATTATGAGTTTATGAGTTTTGATGTACCGAAGGTTGTTCGGAGTCCCGGATGTGATCACGGGCATGACGAGAAGTCTCGAAATGGTCGAGACGTAAATATCGATATATTGGACCACTATGTTTGGACACTGGAAAGGTTCCGGAAGGTTTCAGACATTTATCGGAGTACCGGGGGTTACCGGACCCCCCCCCCCCCGGAACTAATGGGCCTTGTTGGGCCCTAGTGGAGAGAGAGAGGGGCCGGCCAGGGCAAGAGGCGCGCCCCCTCCCCTTGAGTCCGAATAGGACAAGGAAGGGGGGCGGCGCCCCCCTTGCCTTTCCCCTCTCCCACTCCTTCCTTCCCCCTCCTTCTTGGACTAG
>NC_057799.1:83625713-83634242 GCF_018294505.1 Triticum aestivum
AACAATTGATCTCTTGATCTCTTAGCCGTGTGCGCTGCCCCCCTCCACCATAATGCACCTCGATAATATCGTAGCGGTGCTTAGGCGAAGCCCTGCGTTGGTAGAACATCATCATCGTCACCACACCGTCGTGTTGATGGAACTATCCCTCAAAGCTCGGCTGGATCGGAGTTCGAGGGATGTCATCTAGCTAAACGTGTGCTGAACTCGGAGGTGCCGTGCATTCGGTACTTGATCGGTCGGATCGTGAAGACGTACGACTACATCAACCGCGTTGTGCTAACGCTTCCGCTTTCGATCTACGAGGGTACGTGGACAACACTCTCCCCTCTCGTTGCTATGCATCACCATGATCTTGCGTGTGCGTAGGAAATTCTTTGAAATTACTACGTTTCCCAACAGGTAGGACAAAAGATGTCATGCAAGTTCTTTTCCATGAGCACGTATGACTATATTCGGAATACATGCCTACATTAGATTGATGAATTGGAGCTAGTTCTGTGTCACCCTATGTTATGACTGTTACATGATGAACCGCATCCGGCATAATTCTCCATCACCGATCCAATGCCTACGAGCTTTTCACATATTGTTCTTTGCTTATTTACTTTTCCGTTGCTACTGTTACAATCCCTACAAAACCCAAAAATATTACTTTTCTACCGTTACCGTTACTTCCATACTACTTTGCTACTAAATACTTTGCTGTAGATACTAAGTTATCCAGGTGTGGTTGAATTGACAACTCAACTGCTAATACTTGAGAATATTCTTTGGCTCCCCTTGTGTCGAATCAATAAATTTGGGTTGAATACTCTACCCTCGAAAACTGGTGTGATCCCCTATACTTGTGGGTTACCAAGACTATTTTCTGGCGCCATTGCCGGGGAGCATAGCTCTATTCTTTGAGTCACTTGGGATTTATATCTGCTGGTCACTATGAAGAACTTGAAAGACACGAAAACAAAAATTTATCCCTCAACTACGAGGGGAGGTAAGGAATTGCCATCTAGCTCTGCACTTGATTCACCTTCTGTTTTGAGTAAGCTTGCGACACCTAAACCTGCTTCTTCTATTAATTCTGATATGTCGCACGTTATTGATGATGCCACTTCTACTATGCATGATACTTATGATGAAACTACTTCTATGCTTGATACTACTGTGCCACTTGGTGAATTTCTTGATGAACAACTTGCTAGGGCTAGAGAGAATGAAATTATTGAAACTGATAATATTGATGAAAGTGATGATGAAGACTCTCCCAATAAATATGAATTACCTGTTGTGCCTGAGGGCTATGTTATGGATGAAGAAACTGCTAGAGACTTTCTTGCTTACAATGATAGAAGTGATCTTAAGAAATTATTAGCTAAGCTTAAACAAAAAACTTTGAATGCTAGAATGAAATATGATCCTGCTTATGCTACTTCACCTATCTTTGTTACCGATAAGGATTATGAATTCTCTATTGATCCTGATATAATTACTTTGGTTGAATCTGATCCTTTCTATGGCTATGAATCTGAAACTGTTGTGGCACATCTTACTAAATTAAATGATATAGCCACCCTGTTCACTAACAATGAGAAAACTCGCTACTATTATATCCTTAAAATATTTCCGTTCTCATTAAAGGGTGATGCTAAGATATGGTTTAATTCTCTTGATCCTGGTTGTGTGCGTAGTCCCCAGGATATGATTTATTACTTCTCTGCTAAATATTTCCCTGCTCATAAGAAACAAGTTGCTTTAAGGGATATATACAATTTTGTACAAATTGAAGAAGAGAGTCTCCCACAAGCTTGGGGGAGGCTTCTCCAATTACTTAATGCTTTGCCTGATCATCCTCTCAAGAAAAATGAAATACTTGATATCTTTTATAATGGACTATCCGATGCTTCCAGAGACCACCTGGATAGTTGCGCTGGTTCTGTTTTCAGGGAAAGAACACCAGATGAAGCTGAAATTCTATTGAATAAGATCTTGACTAATGAAAATAATTGGACACTTCCTGAGCCAACTCCTAAGCCTATTCCTAAACCAACTCCAAAGAAAAGGGGTGTTCTATTTCTTAGTCATGAAGATATGCAAGAGGCAAACAAATCTATGAAGGAAAAGGGTATTAAGGCTGAAGATGTTAAGAATTTACCTCCTATTGAAGAAATACATGGTCTTAATTTACCGCATGTTGAAGAAATATATGATCTTAATTCATCACCTATTGAAGAAACTCATGGTCTTGATAACCCGACACAGGTACTAAAGGTAAATTCTCTCTATAGATTTGATGAAGGTGATATTCTTCACTATAAGTCTGCTAGACAATGCTTAGATGAGTTTGACAATTTTATTGTCAAACAAGAAAATTTCAATGCTTATGTTGGTAGACAATTAAAACAAAATGCTTATATGATTGAACACTTGAGTGATTATATGTCTAGAGTTAAAGGTGAACTTAAACTCATTAGTAAACATGCTTCTATGGTTACCACTCAAGTAGAACAAGTACTTAAGGCTCAAAATGATTTGCTCAATGAATTGAATAGTAAGAATAATGATTTTGTTGTTAGAGTGGCTACTAGAACTAGTAGAATGACTCAGGAACCTTTGTATCCTGAAGGCCATCCTAAGAGAATTGAGCAAGATTCTCAGAGAAATAATATAGATGCACCTAGTCCCTCTAAAAAGAAGAAAAAGAAAAATGATAGGACTTTGCATGCTTCTAGTGAACCTATTGCTGAACCACCTGAGAATCCTAATGATATTTCTATTTCTGATGCTGAAACACAATCTGGTAATGAACATGAACCTAGTGATAATGTTAATGATGATGTTCATGTCGATGCTCAACCTAGTAATGATAATGATGTAGAAATTGAACCTGTTGTTGATCTTGATAACCCACAATCAAAGAATCAACGTTATGATAAGAGAGACTTTGCTGCTAGGAAGCATGGTAAAGAAAGAGAACCATGGGTTCAGAAACCCATGCCTTTTCCTCCCAAACCATCCAAGAAAAAGGATGATGAGGATTTTGAGCGCTTTGCTGGAATGATTAGACCTATCTTTCTGCGTATGCGTTTGACTGATATGCTTAAAATGAATCCTTATGCTAAGTATATGAAAGAAATTGTTACTAATAAAAGAAAGATACCGGAAGCTGAAATTTCCACCATGCTTGCTAATTATACTTTTAAGGGTGGAATACCAAAGAAACTTGGAGATCCAGGAGTACCCACTATACCATGCTCCATTAAAAGAAATTATGTTAGAACTGCTTTATGTGATCTTGGAGCCGGTGTTAGTGTTATGTCTCTCTCTTTATATCGTAGACTTGATTTGAATAAGTTGACACCTACTGAAATATCTTTGCAAATGGCTGATAAATCAACTGCTATACCTGTCGGTATTTGTGAGGATGTGCCTGTTGTGGTTGCAAACGTTACTATTTTAACGGACTTTGTTATTCTTGATATTCCCGAGGACGATAGTATGTCCATTATTCTTGGAAGACCTTTTTTGAATACTGCAGGGGCTGTTATTGATTGCAACAAAGGCAATGTCACTTTTCATGTTAATGGTAATGAGCATATGGTGCACTTTCCGAGGAAACAACCTCAAGTCCACAGTATCAATTCTATTGGAAAAATTCCATCGATTATTTTTGGAGGTTTTGAATTTCCTCTTCCTACTGTCAAGAAGAAATATGATATTCTTATTATTGGGGATATGCATATCCCCGTTGAGGTAACATAGTGTTATTCGAAATTTCTCCGGTTTCATGTTACTCGAAATGAGTTTGTTAACAAGACTTGATAAACCTTGTTAGTGGATTCCTTTTGATGAGCATGAGATGGATGAAGTTAGAAAGCACAACCTTCTATACCCTCCTTTTACTTTCTGTTATTTAGTTGAAATAAAGTAAAATTAGTATTTTCTGTCTGTTTTCTGAATTATCCGTGCAATATAAAAATACCCCAAAATTAAAAGTTCTCCAAATGCCCCGAAATTGAAATATGATTTTTTTCTAGAATATTTGAGAATATCGGGCACTGAGAACACAGCAGGGGGAGCTAGCACATGGGCACGAGGGTCCAGGGCGTGCCCCTTGCCTCGTGGGCCCATGGTGGCTCCCCTCCACTTATTCCTGCACCCACACACTTCTTCTTCCTCCCAAAAAAATCACCAACCAGCTCAACCACGAGCTCTAGCTCATTTTGCTGCAATTTTTGATCTCCTTGCTCAAAGCACCTCTCACAAAACTGCTTTGGGGGATTGTTCCTTGGTATGTGACTCCTCCGTTGGTCCAATCAGTTTTTGTTCTAGTGCTTTATTCATTGCAAATTTGTGCTGCCTAAGTGACCATGTTCTTGAGCTTGCATGTCAAATTTATTTGGTTACAAGTAGTTCTAATGCATGATATAGGCTCTAGGCACTTGTAGGAGTAGTTGCTATCAATTTTGTTGAGCTTGGTTCAATTTTATTTGAAGTTACTAAAATTTTCAGAAAATTTTCAGAGGAAGAAATATGTTTAGGAAAATGTACCAAGGTGGTTCTTCAAGGAAGCAAGGACCCAAGCTTGCAATGCGCGATGCTGATGATGAACCACCAAGAGACGCTCCAGTGCGGGCTTGTGAATGGCCTTCAGAGGACTTCATGGATCAAGCAGGAATCAAGGAAGAATTTAACGCATATTTGCGTAACGCTGATCTTGTGAGCTTCGAGGCAGATAAGTGCCGCCAGTACCACTATCTCACTAGTTCCTTTGTGAGGAGGTTTGAATTTTCATCTTCACACAATTCTCAAACTGTCCTGTTTGATCTTTATGAAAATTCTTATACTATGGACTTAGAGGATTTTACCACTGCTTGCAAACTTCCACAATGGGGTAGTCCTAGTGAACCTCACAAATCTGAATTTAGCGATTTTCTTGCTAGTATAACTGTGGGTGAATCTAGAGACATAGCACAAGCTACCATAGGGAGCATTCACTTTCCTGCTATACATTATTTTTATCTCTTCATAGGTAGGTGCATAAATGTTAAGGATGAAGCATGTCACATGTGTGTCCCTGACCTCAGTGTTCTTAGGAGTGTGGTGTTAGGAGATAAGCATTATAATTTGGGAGCCATTGTTGCACGTAGGTTGCATCATAATAGATTTAATGGAGATTTCTTTGGTGGAATTTATGCAACCCGTATAGCTAATTTTCTTGGTGTAACCATACGTGAGGATGATATTGAGTTGCCTCCTGCTTATTTGGATTATGAGGCTATGGTTCGTCATCATTTTGTTGAGAGGAACGATCAGTTCCTCCAGTACCAACTAATCTTTGACAGACGACGCACCTATCACGTCGCTCTCCCTACTTCTACTTTCTTTGACTTTCAGGCAAAAGGGAGATATTTTATAACCAGAGAGGAGGCGGAAGAGTATAAGAGGAGGGCTGAGATAGCTCGCCTCCAAGCTGCAGCCCACGATGCAATGACTGCTGCATCTCAGTACGACCCCAACTACAACTTTGGATATCCGCCAGGCCATCCGTGGCAATAAACCAACTTAGGCCAAAAGCCTAAGCTTGGGGGAGTATGTATTTCCCACCGACATTACATTTATGTTCACACACTCATTGCTAGTTGTCGGTGCTCATACTCTTTCATTGTACTATCCATGCTAGTTTATTTTCCTTTTTATGCTTTCTTCTTGTGTGTTTGATAAACCTTAAGAAAAACCAAAAAAAATTAGTTGTAGCTTTTAGCTAGTTTACTTTCTTGTTGTAGTAGTAATAATTAAAAAGAAAACCCAAAAGGATTTCATGTTCTTCTTTTGCTTGTTGGGAGCTTTCCCGTGTAAATAGTTTTTATTTCTTTTCTTTGGGGGTCGATAGGAGAAGACCATGATTAAATTGTTGAAGTGGCCCTTATATGCATTATTGTTGATTTAACCAAGAGCCCATATTGCCTTGTCTTCTCCTGTTTATTGAATGCCTGCAGATTCCAACTTAGTCCAATGCACATGCACTATTATTATTATTCACATCGTTCGGTCGTACAAGTGAAAGGCAATTATGACGATATATGATGGACAGATTGAGATGAGAGAAGCTGGTATGAACTCGACCTCTCTTGTTTTTGTAATTATAATTAGTTCATCGTTCCTGATTCAGCCTATTATGAATAAACATGTTTGCAATGACAATTAGAGATTATAGTTGCTTATGCCATGCTTAATTAGCTAGGAGTTTATAATGGTTTACCTTGCGTGCCAACATGTTATTAAAATGAATGTGATGTGGTATGATAGGGTGGTATCCTCCTTTGAATGATTTAAGTGACTTGACTTGGCACATGTTCACACATGTAGTTGAAACAAATCAACATAGCCTTCATGATATTTATGTTCATGGTGGATTATTGCTACCTCTTGAGCACTGCGTTGGTTTTCCCTTGAAGAGGAAAGGGTGATGCAGTAAAGCAGCTTAGTATTTCCCTCAGTTTTTGAGAACCAAGGTATCAATCCAGTAGGAGGCCACGCACGAGTCCCTCGCACCTACACAAACAAATAAATCCTCGCAACCAACGTGATAAGGGGTTGTCAATCCCTACACGGTCACTTACGAGAGTGAGATCTGGTAGATATGATAAGATAATATTTTTGGTATTTTTATGATAAAGATGCAAAGTAAAATAGAAAGCAATAAAAATAACTAAGTGTCGGAAGATTAATATAATGGGAAATAGACCCGGGGGCCATAGGTTTCACTAGTGGCTTCTCTCAAGAGCATAAGTATTACGGTGGGTGAACAAATTACTGTTGAGCAATTGACAGAATTGAGCATAGTTATGAGAATATCTAGGTATGATCATGTATATAGGCATCACGTCCGAGACAAGTAGACCGACTCCTGCCTGCATCTACTACTATTACTCCACACATTGTGACACCCAAAATTTTTAATTGGATTTTTTCAAACCTTTATTTTGATTTGAGGAGGGTATTTAAATTTTCTTCTAAAGAACTCTCCCTCTCAAAAAATTTCTTTTATGACAAGTATTTTGTTTGGATTCACCCAAGACTTGGTTTTTGGTCTTGGAGGTTTTCCCTTCTTATTTGGACTCAA
The DNA here is from genome assembly GCF_018294505.1 of Triticum aestivum. Taxonomy (NCBI): domain Eukaryota; kingdom Viridiplantae; phylum Streptophyta; class Magnoliopsida; order Poales; family Poaceae; genus Triticum; species Triticum aestivum. The sequence goes on from NC_057799.1 coordinate 83,632,837, forward strand.
AACCAAATGCTTTTCACTTGGGAAAATTTCTTTTGAAAAATCTTTTAAATAGCCCTATGGCATTTGGAGTGATCTTTCCCCTTTTCAAAAATCCCTCTTGCCATGACATGAATGGAAATCCCCTCCCATAAGCCTTTCCCCATCTTTGGATCATGATATACTTCAAATCCAGTAGTTTGAACCTCCCCATAATTTCTCTTCCTTTTATTTCTTATCACAAATGATTTCTGCCTTCTATTCTAGCTCTTGGAGATTTACAAAGGAGCTACCCTTTCTACTTTGAGTTTTGCCTCCAAACCATTTTCCCTAGCTAGTCCTTTGAGCCCTCAACCAGGATCCATGAAGATCCACTGGTCTCCAGTTCAAATTTTTCAAATTATTCTTGCTGCAAGTTTGGACCTTATTTGCCAAATTTGATGAAATTCATTTGAATTCTTCTCCTAAAAATCTGAGAAAATTCAGGCAGCCTCTGGGTGCATTGAGAGGTCACCTCACTAAGTCCCAGCTCCAGAAAAAAATTTCTTCATGCCAAATCATTTCGTCGAACACCTGCTAGACACTGTTGCTATCATGTTCAGTAAATTCAGATAAACAGTTTCAGGAACTACTGTCGTTTTCTTCAGAGCCCGACGTCGATCTCGCCAGTGCCGCGGTGGCGCCTTGCTCCCTGTCCCCTCCTCCTTATCCCTGCGCCGCACGATCTCCTGGAGGCTTGCGGGCGTCGGCGACGAGCAGGAGGAGGTGCGCCGCCCCGTGAGCGACGGCAGCGGTGGCTTTGCGGCTGCCAGAGAGAGGCGCAGCGTGGACGGCGCCGCCCAGCGCCGCCCAAGCCACCCGAGGCCGCCGCGTGGCCACCCACTCGCCCGTGCGCGCTGACACCCTCGTCGTGAACTGCTAGGCGCGGAGCGCGCTCTCTGCCGCCGCCGTGCCCGTACGGCCGCCCCGTCGAGGACCGGCGCTATTACGCCAAGCCCGACCAAGGTTAGCGGGGGAACGGCACCAGTGAACCTCCCTGATGCTGCCTGGCCACCTAAACCCACTGCCCAACCACTGCCTCGCCGTAATCGCTCGCCGGAGATTTCCCGTTCACGGCCACCCCCTCGGATCGCCTATAAATAGAGGCCCCGAGCTCGAACTCGAACCCACACCACCTCTGCACTCCACCAACACCACGCCAAGCCACTGGAAGAGCCCCGAGGGAGCCTTCTTCCCCAACTCCGGCCGCCTCGCCCCGCCACGGGACCCAGCTCGATTCGCTCCCGTGCGTGCACCTCTACCCCTCAGCTCTTGCCAGTAGCCTTCTAGTGCATCCACTCTGCTGACCCGCGCTTCAATTTGGAGTTTGCAGCACCCACCGGAGTTCTCCACCATCGCCCGAGCCACCGTCCGCCGGAGAAAGTGTCGCC
>NC_057799.1:83634730-83678365 GCF_018294505.1 Triticum aestivum
GCCTCTCTTATTTTCCCCTCGAACCGTTTTCTGTTGGCGCCTTCGGGCAAATATGTTTTCTCTTTGGGCTGGCGCATTTCTTTCCGAACCGTTTTCTGTTTTCTCAGTTAAGCCCGTGGATCTTTTCTGTTTCATCATAGATTAGTCCCTGGACTAAAACCCTTATAACTTTTTAATAAAAGATGATTTTTGAGTGATCTTTTTCTGTCAGTCTTGTATTTTTGTCTAGTTTTTTATAGTATTTATTTGGAAAAAATTTGGAACAATTTTTATGCACGCGTCGATGTTCACGTTAGTGTACGTTTTCGCTATACCGTAGGTTCCGGAAGAGGTGACGGAGCCGCGAACTTCGCCGAGCTAGACTCCGACTTCTCCGAACCAGGCAAGCATGTTTGAACCTTTGATATGATAGGTGTTTTGCATGTTTGCTTGAATAGTTGTGCATGGCATATGAGTATCCGTGAGTATCTCGTTGCATGTAAGGCAACTACCCGTGTGTTCCGAAGTTACTGTGATCTCTGATGAGAGATGGCCTAGTCATGTGGTGACATGAAAGGCAGTAAGGTGGTATTGTTGTAGCATGCCAACCTTACGTCATCCGATAAACTCCGACGTTAACGTGGACTGAGTCACGTTATCGTTCTTCCCTTTCCGTGCTGCCACATGTTTTCTGCCAAGAATACGGTTTAGTAAGTTGTTAACCTCTTTCCGTGTACACACCAAATAGAGGGGCCGGGATGAGGGTTCCATGGCCCTGGATTAAAGCCAGTCATCCGGTCAGGGGGCATGGGTGTTTCCGGTTGGGACCGAGAGGGGGGCACCCCTTAGAGCGCGCGTATATAAATTTGATCCCATGCTACGCGAGGTTGTAGCCTCCCCGTCTCAAGGTTTTTCTTGAACGTTGTCGAGGTTGATTCCTGGCTTCGGAATGTTGAATGGGTGTGTACTGGTTAGATGTGTTTCTCCTAAAACACCGTAAAAGGAACTAGTCCTTGTGACTACTGAAATCCGTTGGCTGTGGTTAAAGTACAAACTCTGCAGAGTCAAATCCTTCTGAGTCATCGTATCCATGGTCGAGGACCGAGGCCAGTATATCCATATCTATGTCAATCCTCATGGTAAATCCCCGGTGAACAAGCTTGAGTGGTATACCCGTTTGAATTGTTATTCCTGTGGATGGACTAACCTTATTTTATCTCGTATCAGAATATTCCCTTGTTGTGAGATTAAATTCGTGAGCTACTAAATTATCAAGTTATGAAATATAAGCCCTTTATGTGATGTCGCTCAGACGTCCGACTGTGGCACTCTTGTTATTTACTTTTGTAATATAAGCCCTTTATGTGATGTCGCTCAGACGTCCGACTGTGGCATTCTTGTCATTTACTTTCAATATAAGCCCTTTATGCGATGTCGCTCAGACGTCCGACTGTGGCATGCACTGTTATTTATTCTTCCATTATAAGCCCTTTATGTGGTGTCGCCTTGACGCCCGACTGTGGCATTGTTATTCTTTTTGTATCCTTCGAGGAGTCATTCAGACACTTGATTGGCCCTCGGTATTACTTTGGGATTTCGGGAGGACTACCGCCTGACTTCTCTTTTATTTCCCATGCATTATTATTTCATTGTCTGAGTGCGCTTGTTAAATCTGTTCATATGCATCATGTTTACATTTGTTATATCTTATGTCCGAACTGTCTTGCGAGTACTTTCATAGTACTCACATGGCTTGTTGATTTGGCCAGATGTTGACGAAGGCGATCTCATGGATGAAGAGTTTGATAGTGAGTCCGACGCCTAGAAGAGTCCCAGTCAGTCCCGTGCGATCCTGGATATTGGTCACTTGTATTATATACGCTTCCGCCACCCGCAATAAGTATCCTCGAGCCTCACTCCGACGCTCGAAGAGTTGTTAGATTTCAGGAGTCATATCACCCACTTCGCTGTGTTTTTTCCACCACCGCTTTTGTCGTGAGTTAGTAGTTATGCCACCCTATCCGCCTTTATGTGTTATTGGCGTGTTTGTAATAAATTGTTGAGCAGTCTCCACTCAACCTTGTATTATATTCAGTACTCCTGGTATTTTTCTTCTGTGATCAAGATTTTGTCTACCAGTAAGAAGGATTCTTCTCTACTGGTCCGTAAAGGGGATCGATTTCTCAATAAATATTTTTATTGGAAAACCGGTCGTGACACACATCGACCGATATCCAGCATGCATCTAGAGTATTAAGTTCATAAGAACAGAGTAACGCTTTAAGCAAGATGACATGATGTAGAGGGATAAACTCATGCAATATGATATAAACCCCACCTTGTTATCCTCGATGGCAACAATACAATACGTGCCTTGCTGCCCCTACTGTCACTGGGAAAGGACACCTCAAGATTGAACCCAAAGCTAAGCACTTCTCCCATTGCAAGAAAGATCAATCTAGTAGGCCAAACCAAACTGATAATTCGAAGAGACTTGCAAAGATAACCAATCATACATAAAAGAATTCAGAGAAGATTCAAATATTGTTCATAGATAAACTTGATCATAAACCCACAATTCATCGGTCTCAACAAACACACCGCAAAAGAAGGTTACATCGAATAGATCTCCACAAGAGAGGGGGAGAACATTGTATTGAGATCCAAAAAGAGAGAAGAAGCCATCTAGCTAATAACTATGGACCCGAAGGTCTGAGGTAAACTACTCACACATCATCGGAGAGGCTATGGTGTTGATGTAGAAGCCCTCCGTGATCGACGCCCCCTCCGGCGGAGCTCCGGAAAAGGCCCCAAGATGGGATCTCACGGGTACAGAAGGTTGCGGGGGTGGAATTAGGTTTTTGGCTCCGTATCTGGTAGTTTGGGGGTACGTAGGTATATATAGGAGGAAGAAGTACGTCGGTGGAGCAACGTGGGGCCCACGAGGGTGGAGGGCGTGCCCTGGGGGGTAGGCGCGCCCCCTTACCTCGTGCCCTCCTGGTTGATGTCTTGACGTAGGGTCCAAGTCCTCCGGATCACGTTCGTTCCGAAAATCACGTTCCCGAAGGTTTCATTCCGTTTGGACTCTGTTTGATATTCTTTTTCTGCGAAACTCTGAAATAGGCAAAAAAACAGCAATTCTGGGCTGGGCCTCCGGTTAATAGGTTAGTCCCAAAAATAATATAAAAGTGTATAATAAAGCCCAATAATGTCCAAAACAGAATATAATATAGCATGGAACAATCAAAAATTATAGATACGTTGGAGACGTATCAAGCATCCCCAAGCTTAATTCCTGCTCGTCCTCGAGTAGGTAACAGAATTTTTGATGTGAAATGCTACTTGGCATAATTTCAATGTAATTCTTCTTAATTGTGGTATGAATATTCAGATCCGAAAGATTCAAGATAAGAGTTCAATATTGACATAAAAATAATAATACTTCAAGCATACTAACTAAGCATTTATGTCCTCTCAAAATAACATGGCCAAAGAAAGTTCATCCCTACAAAATCATATAGTTTAGTCATGCTCCATTTTCGTCACACAAGAATGCTCTCATCATGCACAACCCCGATGAAAAGCCAAGCAATTGTTTCATACTTTAGTAATCTCAAACCTTTTCAACTTCCACGCAATACATGAGCGTGAGCCATGGATATAGCACTATGGGTGGAATAGAATATAATGATGGGGGTTATGTGGAGAAGACAAAAAAGGAGAAAGTCTCACATCAACGAGGCTAATCAATGAGTTATGGAGATGCCCATCGATTGATGTTAATGCAAGGAGTAGGGATTGCCATGCAATGGATGCACTAGAGCTATAAATATATGAAAGCTCAACAAAAGAAACTAAGTGGGTGTGCATCCAACTTGCTTGCTCACGAAGACCTAGGGCACTTGAGGAAGCCCATTGTTGGAATATACAAGCCAAGTTCTATAATGAAAAATTCCCACTAGTATATGAAAGTGACAAAACAAGAGACTCTCTATCATGAAGATTATGGTGCTACTTTGAAGCACAAGTGTGGTAAAAAGGATAGTAACATTGTCCCTTCTCTCTTTTTCTCTCATTTTTTTATTTGGCCTTCTTATTTTTTTATGGCCTTTCTCTTTTTTTTATTTTTCCTCACTTGGGACAATGCTCTAAAAAATGATGATCATCACACTTCTATTTATTTACAACTCAATGATTACAACTCGATACTAGAACAAAGTATGACTCTATATGAATGCCTCCGGCGGTGTACCGGGATATGCAATGAACCAAGAGTGACATGTATGAAAGAATTATGAATGGTGGCTTTGCCACAAATACTATGTCAACTACATGATCATGCAAAGCAATATGACAATGATGAATGTGTCATGATAAACGGAACGGTGGAAAGTTGCATGGCAATATATCTCGGAATGGCTATGGAAATGCCATAATAGGTAGGTATGGTGGCTGTTTTGAGGAAGATATAGGGAGGTTTATGTGTGAAAGAGCGTATCATATCACGGGGTTTGGATGCACCGGCGAAGTTTGCACCAACTCTCAATGTGAGAAAGGGCAATGCACGGTACCGAAGAGGCTAGCAATGATGGAAAGGTGAGAGTGCGTATAATCCATGGACTCAACATTAGTCATAAAGAACTCACATACTTATTGCAAAAATCTACAAGTCATCAAAAACCAAGCACTACGCGCATGCTCCTAGGGGGATAGATTGGTAGGAAAAGACCATCGCTCGTCCCCGACCGCCACTCATAAGGAGGACAATCAAAGAACACCTCATGTTTCAAATTTGTTACATAACGTTTACCATACGTGCATGCTACGGGACTTGCAAACTTCAACACAAGTATTTCTCAGATTCACAACTACTCAACTAGCACAACTTTGATATCACTACCTCCATGTATCAAAACAATCATCAAGCATCAAACTTCTCTTAGTATTCAACACACTCATGAGAAAGTTTTTACTAGTCTTGAATACCTAGCATATTAGGATTATTTAAGAAAATTACCATGCTGTTTAAGACTCTCAAAATAATCTAAGTGAAGCATGAGATAATAATAGTTTCTATAAAACAAAACCACCACCGTGCTCTGAAAGATATAAGTGAAGTACTAGAGCAAAAACTATATAACTCAAAAGATATAAGTGAAGCACATAGAGTATTCTAACAATTTCCGAATCATGTGTGTCTCTCTCAAAAGGTGTGTACAGCAAAGATGATTGTGGTAAACTAAAAATCAAAGACTCAAATCATACAAGACGCTCCAAGCAAAACACATATCATGTGGTGAATAAAAATATAGCTCCAAGTGAAGTTACCGATGGAAGTAGACGAAAGAGGGGATGCCTTCCGGGGCATCCCCAAGCTTTGGCTTTTAGGTGTCCTTAGATTATCTTGGGGGTGCCATGGGCCTCCCCAAGTTAGGCTCTTGCCACTCCTTGTGCCATAATCCATCAAATCTTTCACCCAAAACTTGAAAACTTCACAACACAAAACTCAGCAGAAAATCTCGTGAGCTCCGTTGGCGAAAGAAAACAAAAGACCACTTCAAGGCACTGTAATGAACTCATTCTTTATTTATATTGGTGTTAAACCTACCGTATTCCAACTTCTCTATGGTTTATAAACTCTTTTACTAGCCATAGATTCATCAAAATAAGCAAACAACACACGAAAAACAGAATCTGTCAAAAACAGAACAGTCTGTAGTAATGTGTAACTAACGCAAACTTCACGAACTCCAAAAAATCTACCAAAATAGGAAGACCTGGAAAATTTGTTTATTGATCAGAAGCAATTGGAATCAATATTTTATCACGTTTTGGTGATTTTTAACAATTATTTTCGTGAACAGAAAGTTTCTGGAATTTTCAGCAAGTTCAAATAACTATCATCCAAGAAGATCCTATAGGTTAAACTTGGCACAAACACTAATTAAAACATAAAAAGACATCTAACCAGAGGCTAGATCAAAAATTTATTCCTAAACAGAAGCAAAAAGCAAAAAACTAAAAATAAAATTGGGTTGCCTCCCAACAAGCGCTATCATTTAACGCCCCTAGCTAGGCATAATAGCAAGGATAGATCTAGGTATTGCCATAATAATAAGATAGATCATTAAAACTCATTTCATACTCTCTATGTTCGGCAACAAGCTTTCTTTGTGGCAAGCAAAATTAATCAAAAGGGCTAAATTTAATGGGACAAAAATCCCCAAGATCAACCTTAGGAGGTATAGGTTCCTCCTTCGGCCCTTCATATTGCACAACCAATTCATCATTATAAGCATTCTTTTGACAGAACTTGGTGATCCTATATTCGAGAGAATATCCTAGCTCATTATTTCGAATAGCAAAATCATTATTAAGTTCAGAAATTCTATCAACTAGAATATTGGTAGGAACCTTTTTTCTAATGTTTTCATTAAAACCAACATAATCTAGAGATTGAAAACGCATTATTTCCTCTTGATCAAATAAGATAGTTTCTATGGGAGGACGTCCAGCGTCCACCCTGTAGTGCGCAAAGATTTCTTTGGCCTCTTTTATAATAAATCTGAACTCATGAGCCAAAAAGATAGTAGCGGCTCGCTTAACAGAAGAGTGCTCAATGTTAGAAAATTCTAGGAAAATCCTCTGTATGCAAGGATGCATGTGCATAAATTGTCTTTCAAGTTCAACTACAAGCATGGTGATAGCGTCCGCAAGACTACTAGTTCTATGAAGAATAGAACTACCCATAGAAGGCAAAGCACCGGCACAAGTAAAGAAATCTTGGATAACTCCTTTCCCAATAATGTTACCACTATGCTGGAATATCTGGATTCTCAGGAACACTAAGGTCTTCAGGCATGAGAGAGGTGGATTCAATAAATGGAGAAGTGCATTCATCCATGATATTAGCGTAATGCAACATAGAGTGAAAGCTGCCTATAAGGATGATCTCCTTAGATGGATCTCATTTCTGCCACCTTGAGGCCAATTTTCTGTAATTTTAACTTGTTTCTTCCCCTACTTCCCTTAGTTTAGTTTGATTACCTCTTGTAATCCCCCATAATAGCTGTACTTGCTCTCTCTTTATCAATAAAGTTTTGATATGCTGTGGGGGTTTCCCCTACAGTTCCCAGTCAAAAAAATAATGTTACCACTACCAATTCGGAATTTTTTTGTATGTAAGGTAGGGGGTTCTTTAGCAGGAGCATCAGAATTTTCCATGATATTATTATTATCCTTATCGACAATAATTTCCCCAATTTCAGACATAATGGCAGAAAGTGCGCGGAGCAAAAAGAGAGAGGGAGGCAAAAAGGGAAAAGAGAGAGAGGGCGAATAAAACGGCAAGGGTGAAGTGGGGGAGAGGAAAACGAGAGGCAAATGGCAAATAATGTAATGCGGGAGATAAGGGTTTGTGATGGGTACTTGGCGTGTTGACTTTTGCGTAGACTCCCCGGCAACGGCGCCAGAAATGGCTCGTTGGCGGGAGTCAAATCTTGACTTGACTTCGCGTAAGCCTCCCCGGCAACGGTGCCAGAAATCCTTCTTGCTACCTCTTGAGCACTGCGTTGGTTTTCCCTTGAAGAGGAAAGGGTGATGCAGTAAAGCAGCATAAGTATTTCCCTCAGTTTTTGAGAACCAAGGTATCAATCCAGTAGGAGGCCACGCATGAGTCCCTCGCACCTACACAAACAAATAAATCCTCGCAACCAACGTGATAAGGGGTTGTCAATCCCTACACGGTCACTTACGAGAGTGAGATCTGATAGATATGATAAGATAATATTTTTGGTATTTTTGTGATAAAGATGCAAAGTAAAATAGAAAGCAATAAAAATAACTAAGTGTCGGAAGATTAATATAATGGGAAATAGACCCGGGGGCCATAGGTTTCACTAGTGGCTTCTCTCAAGAGCATAAGTATTACGGTGGGTGAACAAATTACTGTTGAGCAATTGACAGAATTGAGCATAGTTATGAGAATATCTAGGTATGATCATGTATATAGGCATCACGTCCAAGACAACTAGACCGACTCCTGCCTGCATCTACTACTATTACTCCACACATCGACCGCTATCCAGCATGCATCTAGAGTATTAAGTTCATAAGAACAGAGTAACGCTTTAAGCAGGATGACATGATGTAGAGGGATAAACTCATGCAATATGATATAAACCCCACCTTGTTATCCTCGATAGCAACAATACAATACGTGCCTTGCTGCCCCTACTGTCACTGGGAAAGGACACCGCAAGATTGAACCCAAAGCTAAGCACTTCTCCCATTGCAAGAAAGATCAATCTAGTAGGCCAAACCAAACTGATAATTCGAAGAGACTTGCAAAGATAACCAATCATACAAAAAAGAATTCAGAGAAGATTCAAATATTGTTCATAGATAAACTTGATCATAAACCCACAATTCATCGGTCTCAACAAACACACCGCAAAAGAAGGTTACATCGAATAGATCTCCACAAGAGAGGGGGAGAACATTGTATTGAGATCCAAAAAGAGAGAAGAAGTCATCTAGCTAATAACTATGGACCCGAAGGTCTGAGGTAAACTACTCACACATCATCGGAGAGGCTATGGTGTTGATGTAGAAGCCCTCCGTGATCGATGCCCCCTCCGACGGAGCTCCGGAAAAGGCCCCAAGATGGAATCTCACGGTACAGAAGGTTGCGGCGGTGGAATTAGGTTTTTGGCTCTGTATGTGGTATTTTGTGGGTACGTAGGTATATATAGGAGGAAGAAGTACGTCGGTGGAGCAACGTGGGGCCCACGAGGGTGGAGGGCGTGCCCTGGGGGGTAGGCGCGCCCCCTTACCTCGTGCCCTCCTGGTTGATGTCTTGACGTAGGGTCCAAGTCCTCCGGATCACGTTCGTTCCGAAAATCACGTTCCCGAAGGTTTCATTCCGTTTGGACTCTGTTTGATATTCTTTTTCTGCGAAACTCTGAAATAGGCAAAAAAAACAGCAATTCTGGGCTGGGCCTCCGGTTAATAGGTTAGTCCCAAAAATAATATAAAAGTGTATAATAAAGCCCAATAATGTCCAAAACAGAATATAATATAGCATGGAACAATCAAAAATTATAGATGCGTTGGAGACGTATCAATTATATTCTACTCATGCTTGCACCCAATGTTTATTAATTTTAATGCATGTTCATGACTATTGTCGCTCTCTAGATGGTCGCTTCCCAGTCTTTTGCTAGCCTTCATTTGTACTAAGCGGGAATACTGTTTGTGCATCCAATCCCTTAAACCCCAAAGTTATTCCATATGAGTCCACTATACCTTCCTATATGCGGTATCTACCTGCCGTTCCAAGTAAATTTGTATGTGCCAAACTCTAAACCTTCAAATGAAATTCTGTTTTGTATGCTCGAATAGCTCATGTATCAACTAGGGTTGTCCGTATCTTCCATGCTAGGCAGGTTATTCTCAAGAGGAGTGGACTCCGATCCTCACTCACGAGAAAATGGCTGGTCACCGGGATGCCCAGTCCCATGCTTTATGCAAATCAAATCAAAATAATTGCAAACAAAACTCCCCCGGGACTGTTGTTAGTTGGAGGCACTCGTTGTTTCGAGCAAGCCATGGATTGATGCTCGTTGGTGGAGGGGGAGTATAAACTTTACCATTCTGTTTGGGAACCGCCTATAATGTGTGTAGCATGGAAGATATCGCCATCTCTTGGTTGTTATGTTGACAATGAAAGTATGCCGCTCAAAATATTATTTATCTCTGCTTTAAAATCAAGCTCTGGCACCTCTACAAATCCCTGCTTCCCTTTGTGAAGGGCCTATCTATTTACTTTTATGTTGAGTCATCACCCTCTTATTAAAAAGCACCAGCTGGAGAGCACCGCTGTCATTTGCATCCATTACTATTAATTTATATTGGGTATGACTATGACTGGATCTCTTTTACCATGAATTACAATGTTTAGTCAGTCCTTGATCTTTATAGGTGCTCTGCATTTATGTTTTGCGGTCTCAGGAAGGGCTAGCGAGATACCATCTTGTTATATCATATCATGATTGTTTTGAGAAAGTGTTGTCATCCGAGATTTATTATTAATGCTCGCTAGTTGATTATGCCATTGGCATGAGTAAACATGAGACCTAAGAGTTATTGTGAATGTGGTTAGTCATAATCTTTGCTGAAAACTTGAATGCTGGCTTTACATATTTACAACAACAAGAGCAAACAGAGTTTGTAAAAGTTTTTCTTTATCACTTTCAATTTATCAACTGAATTGCTTGAGGACAAGCAAAGGTTTAAGCTTGGGGGAGTTGATACGTCTCCGTCGTATCTACTTTTCCAAACACTTTTGCCTTGTTTTGGACTCTAACTTGCATGATTTGAATGGAACTAACTCGGACTGACGCTGTTTTCAGCAGAATAGCCATGGTGTTATTTATGTGCAGAAACAAAAGTTCTCGGAATGACCTGAAACTCCACGGAGATTATTTTTGGAAATAATAAAAAATACTGGTGAAAGAATCAAGGCCAGGGGGCCCACACCCTTGCCACGAGGGTGGGGGCGCGCCTGCCCCCCCTGGGCGCGCCCCCGCCTCGTGGGCCCCCTGGAGCTCCACCGACCTCAACTCGAACTCTATATATTCGTGTTCGGGGAGAAAAAATCAGAGAGAAAGATTCATCACGTTTTACGATATGAAGCCACTGCCAACCCCTAAACTCTCTCGGGAGGGCTGATCTGGAGTCCGTTCGGGGCTCCGGAGAGGGGAATCCGTCGCCATCGTCATCATCAACCATCCTCCATCACCAATTTCATGATGCTCACCGCCGTGTGTTAGTAATTCCATCGTAGGCTTGCTGGACGGTGATGGGTTGGATGAGATTTATCATGTAATCGAGTTTGTTTTGTTAGGGTTTGATCCCTAGTATCCACTATGTTCTGAGATTGATGTTGCTATGACTTTGCTATGCTTAATGCTTGTCACTAGGGCCCGAGTGCCATGATTTCAGATCTGAACCTATTATGTTTTCATGAATATATGTGAGTTCTTGATCCTATCTTGTAAGTCTATAGTCACCTACTATGTGTTATGATCTGGCAACCCCGAAGTGACAATAATCGGGACCACTCCCGGTGATGACCATAGTTTGAGGAGTTCATGTATTCACTATGTGTTAATGCTTTGGTCTGGTACTCTATTAAAAGGAGGCCTTAATATCCCTTAGTTTCCGCTGGGACCCCGCTGCCATGGGAGGGTAGGACAAAAGATGTCATGCAAGTTCTTTTCCATAAGCACGTATGACTATATTCGGAATACATGCCTACATTACATTGATGAATTGGAGCTAGTTCTGTGTCACCCTATGTTATGACTGTTACATGATGAACCGCATCCGGCATAATTCTCCATCACCGATCCAATGCCTATGAGCTTTTCACATATTGTTCTTTGCTTATTTACTTTTCCGTTGCTACTGTTACAATCACTACAAAACCCAAAAATATTACTTTGCTACCGTTACCGTTACTTCCATACCACTTTGCTACTAAATACTTTGCTGCAGATACTAAGTTATCCAGGTGTGGTTGAATTGACAACTCAACTGCTAATACTTGAGAATATTCTTTGGCTCCCCTTGTGTCGAATCAATAAATTTTGGTTGAATACTCTACCCTCGAAAACTATTGCGATCCCCTATACTTGTGGGTTATCAGTATGCTGATGTGAATGCTCTTTTGGATGCCCAGCAGCAATGGGGTGTGGAGTTAACCAATCAAAAGGAGCAGAAGCAATATCTTGAAGTGAAGATTACTGAGCTAGAAACTGTAGTTGGCAACTTGAAGGCAGAGTTGTCAAAGAAAGAGGAGGAGAAGAAGAAACTACAGGAGAACTATGACAGTTTGTATGCTTATGTGAATTCTCTCTTGGATGCCCAGTAGCAGAGGGGTGTGGAGTTAAACAATCAGAAGGAGCAGAAGGAATATGTTGATGTGAAGATTGTTGAGCTTGAGACTGTAATGGGGAACTTGAAGGCAGAGCTGTCAAAGACAGAGGAGGAGGAGAAGAAGAAGATGCTGCAAAACTATGAAACTCTGAAGAACCTGACATGTGCTCAAGCCAATGTGATTAGGAACTTGAAGTTCAATCATTTGAAGGAGAAGGAGAGGCTGACAGAAGAGAGGCTTAAACTGCAGTATCACATTTCTGAGCTTCAAAAGTCTGAGGAAAAGATAAAGTTGAAGCTTCAGGGTGTGAAAGCCATCTTAGATGAGTAGGGTGCCTTCTAGTATGATAATCATCTATCAGTTTCTAGATGATAATCTTCTATCCAGTACTTTATTATGAATTTTTGACCCAAGTACTTCAGTGATGAATTTGTGATCTATGGTGTTGGATCCAGCAGTGTTGTAATCTAGATGATAATCATCTATTAAGTACTTTAGTATCTATTTCTGAACCTTTATGTATGTATTTTGTGAGATCAGGTGTTGGATCCAACCTTGATGAACATTTATGAATGTGAGTGCACTTTGATTGTTATGTGGTGTTTGTGCTTAGTAGAATCACATGTACTCAAGCCAAGGTGGTGCATGTGCTAAGTTAGTAAATTCTGTCATCTAGATTCATGGATTAACCTTGAGCCTCATCTTGTCGACATATCGATGATTTGACCCTAGGGTTTACCTTGAGCCTCATCTTGTCGATATATCGATGATTTAACCCTAGGGTTTACCTTGAGCCTCATCTTGTCGATATATCGATGATTTGACCCTAGGGTTTACTTGAGCCTCATCTTGTCGATATATCGATGATTTGACCCTAGGGTTTACCTTGAGCCTCATCTTGTCGACATATCGATGAAATGACCCTAGAGTTTACCTAGAGCCTCATCTTGTCGACATATCGATGAAATGACCCTAGGGTTTACCTTGAGCCTCATCTTGTCGACATATCGATGATTTGACCCTAGGGTTTACCTTGAGCCTCATCTTGTCGACATATCGATGAAATGACCCTAGAGTTTACCTAGAGCCTCATCTTGTTGACATATCGATGAATTGACCCTAGGGCCATATTAACAATCCAACAACAGTGCATCATATAACAATTACTAGTTTAGCCTAAACTAGTGAACATTGTAATGGCCATAATAACAAGCCAACTTGACACAAATAGAGAGGCTTAAGTACAGTGCATCATATAGATTCATAGATTCATAGATTACAGTACCATATCACATCATCATGAAACTAGATCCAACAACATAGCAATTACTAGTTCAGCCAAATTACAGTACCATAAGTTGTTGCCAAAATAGATCTTAGCAATTACTAGTTTAGCTAGATCACATCATCATCAAGGTTCAACATCAGTTCCCAGAAGCATAGAAATAGTCTTTCAGCCTGCTGGGTTGCTTTCTCTGTCTTGGTGGCAAGAATGGTGCTGTTGTGGCTGCTGCAGCTATTGAACCTCTCCTACTTGTTGTAGCTGAAGAAGCTCTCCTGGCAGCAGTTGAGCTGGCTGCCCTTGTTGCTGCACCTGCAGTTGAAGAAGCTGCCCTTGGTCCTGGAGCTGTTGAAGAAGTTACCCTTGGTGCTGGAGTTGTTGAAGAAGCTACCCTTGGTGCTCCCCTTGGTGCTCCACTTGTTGATCCCCTTGGTGCTCCCCTTGGTGCTCCACTTGTTGATCCCCTTGGTGCTGTGGGTGCCCTGCTTCCTTGTGTGCTACCCTCCTCTGTGTTGTTAGACTGCATATAAGAATTGTAGCAAGTTAATACATTCAAGTGTTAGAAAACAAAATGATGTGTATATGTGATGCTTGTACAAACCTGATGCTTGTTCTTTCTCAATGCTAAGCCCGGTTTTAGAGTCTGTTTGCATGATGTGTATCTGTGACCTACAAGCTGGCAGTTGTTGCATGTAATTGAAGCCATCATAGATGTATCTTTGGGTGCTGGTGGCTCAAACTGGCTCCTTCTCCTCTTGGTTTGCTTCTTCCTTGGCTTATCCTTGAACACTGGAGGTTCTATGTCTCTGCTATTGGTCTTGGGCCACAGATCTTGTCCTGGTACAGGGAATATGATGGGGTTGTATGCTGCCAGATACATTGGCTTTTTGAAAAAGTCATGTACAAAGTCTTCAGGCCTCGATTTGGCTTTGATGATAGCCGATACTGCATGATTGCATGGGTCAGCAGTCATGTCCCATTTCCTGCGCCCACATGTCCTATGCTGCATGTTAACTGAATAAGTTCTCTCATTGCTTGTCAGTTGGCAGATATTTGGCCCAGCCATCAATGCTTGATAGTTCCTAGAATTTTTCTTTGCTTCTTCAAGCAACTCAGCATATGTTGGGCATATATCCCACTTGGCTACCTCTGTCTTAGTCCTATTGCCATTGAACCTAACCATCAACTTAGTCCTAATTCCATCTATCATGCTCTTTATTGGTTTGCCCCTCACATCTAATATCATCTTGTTAAAGACCTCACTAATATTGTTGACAACTAGGTCAGTTTTGCAATTGAAGTCCATTGCAAATCTAGCCCAAGCAGCTCTAGGAACTTTGTTAAGCCAAGCCCAAGCAGCCTTGCACTCATTTTTAAGAGCATCCATTGCAGCAAGATGGTCATGTTCAGTATAAGAGTAACTAGCTTTATCCATGTACCTCTTTAATTCTGACCCCCTAAAACGAGTAGTCTGAAAGTTTTGATAGATGTGTCTAAGGCAGAATCTATGTGGGCAGTTGGGGAATACATTGTTTGCAGTTTTAAGAAGGCCCTGTTTGGAGAAATCACCATAATCACAACTAAGCAATGTATATGACCAACAACTAATTAAGCAATTATGAACTATGCAATTGTGAACTATGCAATTATGAACTAAGCAATTATGAACTATGCAATTATGAACTAAGCAATTAGTAAGCAATGTATATTATAAAATACAACTAAACATGGGAATTACCTTCTGTATATCAGAGATTATGGTGTAATAACCAAATCTCCCTGATTCTCCACCAATTGCTATCTTCACTTCAGATAGAAACCAAGTCCAACTTTTTGTGTCTTCTTTGTCCACAACTGCAAAAGCAATGGGATATATGTTATTATTCCCATCCCTTCCTGTGGCAGCCAGGATTTGTTGGCTAGTAGACAGCTTGATGAAGCATCCATCCACACCTGCAATGGCACACAACACAAGTCAGAAACAAGGAATTCAAACAAGGCAAAGTAAACAAAGTAAAGTAATCACCTATGAGTGGTCTACATCCATTCAGAAATCCTTCCTTGCAAGCATTCAAACAGATGAACAGACCATGGAACCTTGGATTTATGCTTGGATGCTCCTTTAAGAACTTAGTAGTGACAATGCACCTACTACCTGGATTTGTGTCCAAGACAGCCTGCAAGTAATCCCTGATCCTGGTATACTGACCCCTCTGATCTCCTTGCACCATCTCAATTGCTTTGTTCTTAGCCCTGTAGGCCATATGAGTGTTGATCTCAACTCCATACTTGCTCTTCAGATTTTGCATTATTGTAGTTATTGATGTGTTCAAGTCTGTTCTTATTGCTTCTAACACCTAATGTGTGACACACTTGGTAGTCACCTTGGTGCTCTCTGCTACAGCTGGACATGTGTGCAAAAAAATTGCCTTTCTAATGCAAAATGTTCTCTCATTTGCTAACACAGAAGCTGTAATGAAAAAAGGGCAATCTTCATGTCTGCAAATAGCTATGATTCTGTCATTGCAGTTCCTATGAAACTGATAGTTTCTGTTTTGAGCTATGTGGAATGTGAGAAGTGCCCTTCTAAATTGGTAAACACTTTCAAAACAAAGCTTCTTTACAAACTGCATCTCTGGGCTCTCTCTATCCTCAGCATACCAGATTCTTGGTTTGGGTTTTTTGGCCCTACTCTTATTGCCAAGCACAAAAGCTAGGGGTACTGCCCCATCATCATCATCCTCCTTCAAATCACCAGGATTTGGATCCTCATCAGATGATGGCACCCAAACATCCTCAAATTCTTGCTCCAAACTTGCATGTGATCTACTAGTTGGCCCCTTTCTTACTTTCAACTTCTTCCTCTTTTCCCCTTGTGGTACCACCTCCTCTTCAATTTCCTCATCCTCTCCATGCTCCTCATCCTCTCCATGTTCCTCATGCACTGCCTCTTCTTCTAGCTCATAAGGTTCTTCAACATCAGTGTCACCTTCAAAGTGTAAAAATGGGTCCTGTCTCTGCCTCCTCATCTCAGCTACCCTAGCCATGAAATCCTCATCTTGCTCCAAGTCAGAGTCATCTTCAGTTAGTAAAACAGGAAGTTTTATTTTAATTGCCTCCACCCTCTCAACACTCTTCTTATGCTTCTTATACCTCTGTATTTTATTCCTCCTCTTAAGCTCCATACTTCTTTCCAACTCCTCTTGCTCCAAATCAACATCTCCTGCATTTCCTTGATACATATCTATATCTTTGTGCATAATCAGACGTGTGCTCTGCTCTCTGGAGTAAAACTGTATTGGATGTGCCTCCTGCTCATCAACTTGTGCAACTCTCCTTGTTTTTTTGGATGGTGACCTATACACCACACCTTCATCACTGACATCATACACAGTCCTCTCTCCAACACTGCCTATAGGGACCTGCTGCTCACAAACATGACCTATGTTTAAATCTCCAGGTCTGGGCTCACTACCCCTAACTACTGTCATATTAACTATGGTCTGATCTCTGTTGGCAATGTGGTCTAGCATCTCATCAACCTTGTCATCATCACAGATCTCTTCCAAACCAGCTACTCCCAAGCCAGCATCCCTAACAAAGTACATGTAGTCATCCTCTCCATAGCCTGCTGTCTCTATTAGTGCTATTAGATTCAGAAATGTTATGTCTGAAACACACATGGTCCTTTCCAAATTGTCCCTGTCATGAAAGTGGAGCCCAACTTCCCACACATCATCACACAAACTACAAAGCAAAGAAGCTACACATAAATTTCTATGCATACATTTCTAATAATTAAAATCAATAACAAACTGAAGTATATACAGTGCACAAATAAATAATTAGCACACATACAGTTTCAATGCACTGACTACACTATATACAGTGCATATTCAGTTTCAATGCACACATACAGTTTCAATTACTAGGTGAAACTGACACATATTCAGTTAACTGAAATCTTTTGAACACTAAAAAATTCAGTTAAGTTCATACAGTGAAGCAAATCCATTTAACTGCATACACTACCCTAATCCAGTTAACTTCAGACGCTGATAGAATTCAGTTAACTATTGACACTAAACAATATTCAGTCAACTGAAAACCTTTTGTACACTGAGAAAATTCAGTTAACTTCATACACAGAGGCAAATTCATCTAACTGATAGGATACATATCAGAGGTTAGACTACAAACAATAATGACCTACAGTTCATTCAAATCGAAGCCTAACTATTGAACTATGAGAAATTGATCCCTAACCCTAACCCTAGAAATTGATCCCTAACCCTAGAATCCACAGTAAAGGAGGGGGGCAACTTACTCAACGCCGCCAAATCCAGAAGCCCGTTGATGGCTACCCGTCGGAGTAGCTTGCACAGCACGGGCAAGAGCGCCGGCGGCGCGGTACTCAGCGACGGCGACGGCGCTCTCCTCTTCGGGGCCCGAATAGGGTTTGAGCTGCCGCACACCTCCTCCACTTCATTCGATTCGCCGCCGTGAACCAACCCTCCGCTGCAACCTCCATCCACTCCCCCGCCGGCGGCATCCACTCCACCGCCGTCGTCAGGGCTCGCCGTCGCCATGGAGCACGGGGAGAAAGAGAGACAGAGGAGAGTACAGTGGTGAAAGGGGGAGAATGAAGTGGATAAGGGACCCGTGCCGTTTTGACCGAGACGGCGCGTCCGTTGCCACTGTAGCACCATCAGACGACGTGAGCTCGTGGGCGTTACGCCACGTCCTCAAAATCGGGCCCCACCTGTCATAATAGAGGTTAAATTGCCCGAACAGACGGTTAGGTGTTTTCTGCAAATGATTAGGCGCGAAATCAGTGTTTTCTGGCACAAAAACGTAGAAGAGTCTTTTCTGCAACCCTAGGCTTCAATGTGGTGGTTTTCTGCAATTCACTCAACAAGATCGGACTATTAACATAGCAAAAAGAAAGTTCATTGTGGCAAATCAAAGATGTACTCCCACAACATCAAAAAATGCAAGAAAAATCTTGCATGGCGGTAACAATTAAATTACATGTGCAACAACTATGAATCACCATGTGTTCAAACATCACTGGCACAAAATAAACCTTAAAAATTGATGGGTAAAAAATGCTCATACATAATATCATTGTCCACTCGGCTCAACACAGAATTCCAAGGGAGTCATGTGTCAACCACTTTCCTAACGGCCTAAACATCTTGGCTGAGCCATCGCAATCAAGAGCTTGAACCATATCGGTTGTCGAAGGAAGACTTGGCGGCAGGAAAGGAAGGCAAATATTTTCAACATGCGTTTTGGTGTGAGGGCACTATGAACATGTCGATTAGTCATATCTCCTACATTCCTAACCGCGGCTCGTGCAGAGATTTTGTTTCTTTGACTCTGTAAGAACTTAGTTGTAGTTTTCTTGTTTTTTAAGATGTATTGTACCATTAGAAGTTTGACAGTATCAATTCAGGGCCTCATTCGAAAATCTCAGGAAAAAAAACCTCTTGTATGTGCATCGTCCAGCAAAGACTACCATTCTCCTGCGACAAAAAGTTTTGGAGTGAATTTTGTATTTCATTTCAAAAACCGCCTAAAGCACCATTCTACAAACCTATACGTTGATAATGTGCTACTACCTTCATTTCTTTTTTTTCTTTTTTTTAAGGGAAGGCCATCATGGCAAGCTTTATTGAATTATAGAACACTTACATCGTCCACGAGCTTACTGGCAATGACATCAGGTGGCTCGTTTAACCAACTGAGATTCGACTTATTACAAAAGGAGAAGTTAGCTAGCACATGTGCCGCTTGATTACAAGAACAAATACAATGCTTAAAAATGACCTTCCCAATCGACGTACTAATATCAACGCATTCCGCGAAGAGAGCCGCAGCTTCATCCCACCATCTTTCTTGGCCATTGCAGAAGTTAATTACCTGGAGAGAATCTGATTCCGCTTCAATCTGGTTTAGTCCTAGAGAGTTGGCAAAGAATAGCCCATCCCTCATGGCCATCGCCTCCATTGTAATCGCATCCGCCGCCATCGGTACAAAATTGCATTGCGCGGCAATGAAGTTTCCATGAATATCCCTCATAACAGCCGCAGTTGCCCCACTCCCTTCATCTGGAAAAAAGGATGCATCAACATTTAGTTTTGTGTATCCTGGGTCCGGCTTACACCATTTAGTCTCTGGCATTACATGTGAACTTGTCAATGAATTCTGGAAATTTGAAGCAATCGATAGAATGGATATGGGCCATCTCCAAGAAGGTGGCACCGGCTCATCATGTGTCATTCGCCTACGTATCCACCACAAGTACCATGATCCCACCATTAGTGCTTGTTTGAAGTTGACATTAGAATGTACCATCAGTAGATCATCCGGAAGGGTTAAAAGATGTTCGAATATAATCGAGCCCGAATCCACTAGTACAACATCTTCCACCAGTTGCAACATCCCAAGACGCCTCCACACTTCCTTTGCATGCACACATAGAAATAAAAGATGCCTAATATCCTCAGCACCTTGATGGCATATCGGGCACGCCCCATTAGAACCAATGTGTCTGTTTGTCAGGATTGCTTTTAGCGGAACGATTCCTCGCAGAACCCTCCACCCAAAAATCTGAATTCTACGTGGGACTTGCACTTTCCAAAGTGTATTCCACACTGCCAAAGGCGCTGAACCACCATACGTGGGACTTGCACTCTCCATCATATTTGCATGTGCCCTATTAGTGTGCATCCATTGCAAATGGTACGCAGTTTTCACTGAAAAAATTCTGGTGCGATTAGGTTGCCAGGCAATGAAATCCTCAAATGCGTGTGTGTTGAGCGGGATCTGAAGTATTCTTCTAACATCCACAGGGTAGAAAAGGCTCTGTAATAGCTGTTCATCCCACTCCCCGGTCACCGGATCAATGAGTTCACAAACTCTTGTAATAATTGATTGGCCTCTCGGTGTAATTACCTTCATATCTGAGCTTGAAGGTATCCAAGGATCCCTCCATATATTTACCTCCTCACCAGTACCAATCCTCCATATGTAACCTTTCTTGAATGTATCAAGGCCCTTTAAAATACTTTGCCATGTAAATGATGACCCATTCTTTGGGGTAGCATCCAAAAGAGTTCCATTGGGGTAGTATTTAGCTTTGAGTACTTTTGCAACCAAGGAATCTGGATTAGTGATGAGCCTCCAACATTGCTTAGCTAGCATAGCTAAGTTGAATGAATATAAATCACGAAATCCCATACCTCCCTCATTTTTTGGAATACATAGCTTCCACCACGCCATCCAATGCATTTTCCTGTGCTCTTCATCATCACCCCACCAAAATTGTGCAATAATATCTGTGATTTCTTTGCAAATTCCTTTTGGAAGACTAAAACTGACATGGCAAAAACTAGAATGGCCTGTGCCACAGACTTTAATAAAATCTCTTTACCTCCAATTGATAGTTGTTTCTCCATCCAACCTATCAATCTTGCTTTAATTCTGTCAACGAAATGCCTGAAACAGTCACTTTTGTCAGCTCCCACAATTGCTGGCAACCCAAGATACTTGTTAGATAATGCTTCTGTGTCAATATGAAGAATTTGACTAATTTCTGCTTTTGAAACAACTGAGGTGTTGGGACTGAAGAAAATGCTAGACTTGGCCAAACTCATCATTTATCCTGAACTTGCACAATAGGTATTCAGTACGTTTTGTAAGGAAGTTGCATTCATCACATCTGCTCTCATGAGAATTAGAGAATCGTCAGCAAATAAAAGGTGTGAAACTGACGGTGCATTTCTGCACACTCTAATCCCATCTATGCCACCAACTTCTTCAAACGTCAACATACTGGACAACCCTTCCACACAAAGAAGGAACAAATAAGGGGAGAGGGGGTCCCCTTGCCGAATCCCCCTAGTAGGGGTAAATATCTCAGTCTCCTGGGAGTTGAATCTGACCTTATATCTAACAGAAGATACACAGGCCATTATCATGTCTATCCAACCAGTATCAAAACCAAGTTTTTCCATCATAGCTCTCAAGAATATCTACTCAACCCGGTCATAGGCCTTATGCATATCCAATTTCACTGCACATAGCCCCCTGCGACCTTCTCTTGAGTTTTTTATCTTATGGACACACTCATATGCTATTAGTACATTATCAGTAATTAAACATCCCGAAACAAATGCACTTTGAGTGGGGGAGATAATGTCAGGTAGAATACCTTTCAGTCTAGCAGCCAACATCTTTGATATAATTTTGTACAACACATTACATAGACTGATAGGTCTATATTGTGTAATTTGTTCAGGTGAGTCTACCTTGGGAATGAGTACAATGGACGTATCATTCCACTCTGCCGGGATCTGCCTTGTATTGATCGCAAACAACACCTCCTCGGAAATCTCATCACCAATAATATGCCAGAACTTCTTAAAAAATATAGCATGGAGACCATCAGGACCAGGCGCCTTGAGATCACCTATACTGTGCACAGCCTTACGTACATCATCATGGGTATACGGGGCTAATAACATTTCATTCATTTGCTCAGTAACTTTCGTTTGCACATTTTGCAGAACAGCAGGGTCAACATGGTTTACTTCTGAAGCAAAGAGGTTACCGAAATAATTCTGGACATGTATGTTGAGTGCTGATGTACCTTCAATCACATTCCCCTGGTCATCATTTAATTTTTTTTATCAAGTTCTTCTTACGCCTCGCCGAAGCAAATGCTTGGAAGAAACCCCTGTTCCGATCCCCATGCTTGAGCCATCCTGCTCTAGATCGCTGCATGACATGTATCTCCTCGAGTTCTAGCAGAAACTCGATTAGCTCAGACAGTTCTTTCCTTTTCGATTCACTTTCATCATTCATAGGGCCAGACATAATTTTCTCGAGCTCTCTCTGTGCTTTTCGAAGTCTCTTTTTGGGCTTCTTCAAAACTCTCTGATCCCAATCATGGAACTGATCGTGCATGCGATTTAGTTTTTCATAGACCGTATTTTGTCCCGCAGCCGCGCTTGCCGAGTCCCACACCTCCTGAACGACATCCGAGAATGACTGTTCACGCAGCCACCTCGCCTCAAATTCCTTGCTTGCTGCACCATTGGCCGCCACTCCCGAGTAACACTCTGTGTCCACACACAAGGGTCTATGATCTGAATGATTATAGTTTAAATTTTGTTATGCAACATGAGGATAAAGAGTGGACCATGCATCATTAACCAAGCCCCTATCCAGTCGTTCTCTAATCCCGCCTCGAAACCACGTGAATTGGTCTCCCACATATCCCATGTCCCTCAACTCGCAGTCCTCAATGGCTGCCTGAAAGGCGTGCATATACTGTTGTGGTCTTGGATTACCACCTTCTTTCTCATGTAGGAATTGTATTTCATTCAAATCCCCAATCAGAAGCCATGGTAATGTATTATTATGATGCAATCTTCTCATTCTCTCCCATGTTCTATGCTTGTGTTCCCAACGGAATTCACCATACATGCCGGTTAATCTCCATTCATTATTCTGTTCATCCGTCACTCTAACATCAATGAACATAGGATCAAGTTCCATGCGCTGCACTTTTATTTCTTTCCTCCACAATAACATCAGTCCACCTTTCCTTCCATATTCAGCACATACCAATTTCTGATCCATTCTCAATCTCCTCCTCAAACACTCCGTCGGATAGCTTTCTAAGTGTGTCTCCAACAAAAACATCACATCTGGGCTGCAGCTTCGCTGGACATCCAACAAAGCACGAACCACCGGGGACCAAGCCCCCGGCAGTTCCAACATAACAGCTTCATTGCTGCACTAGAGAGCCAACTTCAAAGAGAACCGATCGCTGTCGAACAACGCCGAAACAGAAAACCGATCACTGCACCAGGCAGCGCCGAGACAAAAAGCTTGAACAAATCCAAAAGTTGTCTTCGGATCTGATCAACAACCAAGTTACCTAAACACTAGCAGGGAAGCTATACACCAACGCAATGGATAAATTCCTCATGGCATGCAAGCACTAGATAGACGATAAGATCGAGTCATGAAGTCAGCGCCATCGCCGGACTTGTTGCCGCACAAAAGCAAGGCCGAAACTCTAGCTGAGCACACTAGACCAGCAACAGCACCTCCGGTACCGTCCTGGGAAAGAGACGCCGGCAGCCGCGCCCCGGTACCGTCCTGGGAAAGAGACGCCGGCAGCCGCGCCGCCGCCACGGAGGCGGCCTGCGGCGAGGCTACTACCTCCATTTCTAAATATAGGTCTTTTTAGAGATTTTTCTAGAAACTACATACAGATGTATATAAACATATTTTAGATTGTAGATATCCTCATTTGCTCCATACAAGTCCATATTGAAATCTCTAAATGGGCATATACTTAGGAACGGAGGCAGTACTTTGGAAATCCAAAGAGATGCGGTTTTGCTTGAAAATGTTGTTCTCAAATGGTTTATCCTCAGGTGTAAGTTTTAAACTATTGCTATTGGGATGTTTTTACAACAGTTTATCCCAGTTGAAAACCACATGTTTACAGTCGATTCTGAAAACTGATGTGCCACCATACAGTCAGACGCCCGCAAAAAAAGAACATTCTAGATTGTGGCCATATACAATGTCAGACAGTTTCAGTAAGGTGCTTGAAATGACAGTTGGATTACAAAAAGGATATTTGAATGGAAATCAATAGTGAAGAATTTCTCAACAACACAGTAGACTGTAAGGCTAACTAGATTGTTACAGAACAGCTCTACGCACCATTGAAGTCCCTTCCGTTTCTGCATTTGCAGAAGAATGGCGACATACATTTGTACAACCAGGGCCTGTTCCATCTCTTCTTTTGCAAAGAGATTTCATGCTAAGCCCGTCCGCGAATGGAGACAATGAAGATCCCCTTCACGGCCCACCAAAGGCAAAAAGAAAGAAAACTAAAATCTATAACCTGGAATAAAATTGCAACATAATGTGTCAGACAAGCAGTGTCCCCAAGCAACTAAACAGTGGTTTCTTCAGACGAAGTGGATTGAAAGATGTACCATTAAAATTGTCAGGAATTATCCCTCTTCTGGAAACCATTGTACTGTTAATCTGCCATGATAACACAGCTTGAGCATGAAACCAGGAAGTTGCAGAAAACAGATGCAGTGCGGGCTGATATCATTTCATTCTTATCATAAAAAGTGCGAGGAGTACCGCAGATGAGGCTCAGCATGGTTGAGACACAAAGCTTCTGCGCCCCTTCATCTATGGAATCTATCATTATTGTGTCTTCCGTGCCTCCTCCAACCTGATTTTGCAATGAAGATTAACACATTCATCTTGAAATGTTGCTACTACCAAAATAATACTCCCTCCATCCCACAATATAAGACGTTTTTGCAAGCTATGTGCAAAAACGTCTTATATTATGGGACAGAGGGAGTAGAACACGTGGCAAAAACAGTTGTCTTCTCTCATGTTTGGTTGAGGCGCAAAAATATTCACTTTTGACAAGACGCAATCTGAAGAACATGGGAAGTGCCCAAAGCACTGCTGGAGCAAACAAGGTATCAAGTGGAAAACCATACTATGATGAAAATTTAGAGAAGTACTCCCTCCGTAAAGAAATATAAGAGCGTTTAGGTCACTAAAGTAGTGATCTAAACACTATTATATTTCTTTACATAGGGAGTACGATGTTAGAAACATGCAAAATTTCAAGTTCCAATCATATTTGTTGTAGGGGGTATGCAAAAAACAAATTCAGCAATGAATAGTAGTGCCTACCGTTTTCTACTACTCTGTTTTTTTATAGTTTGAACATGAAATTTTACGTGTTTATAAACTGACCTCCACCTCTATAGCATAGTGTATTTTTCTTTTAAACTTTTGGGCATGATATTTACTCCCTCCGTTTCTAAATATAAGTCCTTTTAGAGATTCCAATATGGACCACAGATACAACTCCTAAGAGCAAAGCGCAACATGAAAGCATACCTCCTTCATGGGACATTGGAGGCTCCATTGAATGTCTGGAGCCAGGAGGATACTTGGATCTCCTAGGCGGCATCGACCAGTCGGTACATGGACCAGGTGGACCGTCCGATGGTCGCCCACGGTGGGAGGATGAAGCTTCAAAATGGTCAGGGTACGGGGGATCTGAACAATTGTAAAGATACTTCAGTCAATAAATGGATACTTATTGGAAGCAACTTGCTCAATACCGAAGCCTAATACTGATTGTAACTGTCAATGGATCTGATATTCAAAAGAGAAGATAAATATGCACGCATGCAGTTAGATGCAAAACTTCAAAATGCTGATAGCTAAACAAGAAATATACCTGGTCCAAAATGTGGAGGAAACCTTCCTCTATCCATAGGTTCATGGTGCATTTGTCCTCTGTCATTGAAGTGATGCCCTCTATCATCATAGTGATATGCTCCATCATCAAAATGATGTCCTCCGGCATTGAAATGATGCCCTCCGTCATCAAAGCGTCGCCCTCTATCGTCGAAGTGATGCCATCTATCATCAAAGTGATGTCTCCTATCGTATGGAGGGTGTCCTCTGTCATGTCCATTGTACTGATATCCCTCAGGATAGGGAGGATTACAATTCCAAGGTTGTGCTCTTTGTTGGTGTTCAGGTGGCATATATGGGAACTGATTCGGACCTGGTGGATGTGGTGGTGGTGGATGCGGTGGTGGTGGCTGCAAATGGTATGCATTATTCGGAGGTGGTGGTGCTGGTGGACGGTGATAGTTATTTCCATGGGGCGGTACTGGGGGCCCAGAAAAATTTCCATGCGGTCCAGGAGGATGGAAAGGTGCGACAGGTGGTGGAGGCGGCGGTGGAGGCAGCGGTGGCGGCGGATGCATCTGGTTTGGATGCCCTGCACAGCCAGAAGTATAGGGCGGTGGAGGCTGGAATGGAACCGCACAAGGATCCATGTTGCCTCGATTATTTGCAATAGAATGAGGGTGCTGATCTTGAACATTCTGCAAAGAATCATTGACGACTCATTAGATTCACAATAATAAAAAATTCATAGTGGTCACATCATAAAAACAACAGACCACATACTCTTAAAGTATCTGGCTCGACTCGATCAGGTGCCACATGCAATGCTCCTTGAACCTGTGAACCTTGAATGACAGGACACTGAGGGCGTGGTAGAGGTGGTGGAGATGATGGCAACGGGGGAGGAGTTGGAGGTTTGTCTTCAGGTAGCGGAGGAACAGAATCAACATTTTGACTAGTCGGTGTACACCTCGCAACTGTTATATCTTGTTGGCATGCAGAGGTGGCTTCCGCTTCAGATGATGGGGCTACATCTTCCATCTCAAGATCACCATTCACTTCTTCAAAGACAAGTCGATGCTTCGCCCCATCCAATTGAGAACCCTCCCCTTGCTCAGCACCAGTGGATTCATGTTCAGGAGTGACAGCTTCAAAGCTCCTATCCTCAGAGGAGCTTCCTTCCTCATCAAGCAGTTTCACGCAGATCAAATTTGGAAGATGGAAACCAGTATTGCTGTGAAGAATAATCTAATCAATTAACCATACGAGGATAACACTAAACATATTCTTTAGTATAAAAAGATAATATAGCAGGGCACTTGTCACCCATACAGTGTACCAAATTATGACCGAAGTAAATATTTTTGCATGTTTTGAGTCTTCTAAACACCTTATAATTCCATACTGCAGCCATATACTACTAGCATTTGGCATTCAGAAATCAGAACACCAATCAATGCCCCCGTTTTTTACTAAATATGCTTGAGAATTTTTATATTTTGCATCAGATTTTGTGGAACCCATTTTCTCATCCATAATAGTGTCATTTGCCCACCATGTCTGCATGCTAATCTGAAAAATAACAACATCAACTATTTGTCTCCTGGTGCATCCATCCGTATTTTTCGCAAGAATGGTAAGAGTTGGGCCCTTTGCTGATACCAGGGTTGTTGGTAGGACACAGCGATGAGCTGCTTTCAACCATCCACCACTATCTGGTCCAAACGACACAAATTACAAGGATTCACAGTTGATAGAAAATGCTGGTTTGCCATAAGCCTATAAACACCATGAAATCCTGCACTGGGGAAAGATGGTTTTTTTCCCTTTCTGGAGATTACAGGAAAATAAATGAAAAGCATCTCCAATATCACACAAGCTAGTGATATAGAACTATGCAATAACAGCATCAATTAACCGAGAACATAAACAAGCCTCAGCTGTACACCCATGGAAACTTAGAAATGCAAAAGGAGAGCTATACCTTCCATATTCATCTACAAGCATTCCTTCGTTATCCCGTAAAGGGTCATTCAGAGCTCTCTCTGTCCCTGAATGACGACGAGAGGTCCCAAATGATGCTTCATTAAGAGCTTCAAGCTCCTTAATATGATGACGAATGATGTATTCTGAAAGAGTTTTCCTCTCAAGCCAGAGTTTCAAAACCTAATCATCAAGACACACAGCCATGTGAAGAAAAGTAAAACGACACTACATTATAATCTCCCTTAATTAGGGCACTGAAAAAAAAACTTGCCTTAAGACATTGTCTTCGATTCTCCCATGCAGAATTTCCAGGAGGTGCAGAAGCATATAGTATTCGTGGCAGGACTGCTTGGATAAGAGAAGGATAGGCATCTCCAACTCCACCTAGAAGATGTATGACAGTAGCTTGAAAACTAGGCAAGTACACGAGAAAACGATAAAAACGAAAAGGTGTGTCGGAAAAATGCTGAGAACACAAGAAAACTAGGCGAGTACCTTTCTGATTGCGACAGCACTGGATTATTGAATCAACAAGGAAGAACAGGTCCACCCTTTTGTATAAATTTGATTCTTTTTCCAGGCGTTCGATGATGACATCCATTACCTAGATTCTCAAACCAAAACAAAGATGCATCAATAAGGGGGGTTCAACCGCCATTTATTGGCCCAATGGCCGTAAAACTGAAACTAGCCATGGACAGGGGTGTGTGGAAGTTAGCTATCCACATGCCAAAACCATGAGTTGGTATCGAGATCATTTAGGTTTCAACTCTAGCCTACCCCAGACTGTTTGGGACTAAAAGGCTTTGTTGTTGTTCTTCTTGTTGTATAAACTGAAGGCTACAAATGCCGTTCTGTACTCCAATTTTAGGAAAAATGTATTCTTTACTAATTTCTAACTTATGTCGTTTGCGTATCATTTTGTGCCACATTAGAGGTATGTACTAAGGAAATGGCTCCCCATACCAATGGTTTGTTTCTCAAAACAGAAGCAAAATCTACTTCGTCTTTGTTCCTCAAAATAGGAGCAAAATCTGCATTCATCGGTGTAGAAAGCTAACAACCAAAAAGATACATCTATATTCCTCATTGTAGAAAGCTAACAACAAAAAGATACATCCACGTTTCTCATTGCAGAAAGCTAACAACAAGAAAATGCCGCAATCAGGCTAAGTAATCAATCAAAAGATGGACAAACCATAGACCAAAGAAAAGCTACCAACTCTACAACTACAAGCATTCAAGCAGGTACATGATTTTTATCGACAAACAAAAGTGTGGAAGTAAGCAACACAAAGGTCCAACATAAATATGCTTGTAAATGAGAAGTGCAGACTGAAAGAGTATGGATGATCTAACCTCCCCAGCAATGCCATGCTTGGCACAATCCAGAGCGAGACGTGTTGCACGGGCTATACATTCTTTTGTTCTTGTTAATGTACCTAGGAAATTTTCAAAGGCCCTCCGTGCTGACCTGGCTTCGTCATGACCTGCTGGTTTGTTCAAGCTCTTTTGTTGTATGTTATCAGAAAGAATCTTACCACTAGTCTGTTGAGTATGAATCCTATCTGATGCAGACCTTATTATAGTATTTGAAGGTGAACACCGGCCACCTGATCCTTCCTTAACTGAAGGTATATTCACCGAAGGTTCAGAAATAACATTGGAATCTAAAAAACT
Organism: Triticum aestivum; assembly: GCF_018294505.1. Taxonomy (NCBI): domain Eukaryota; kingdom Viridiplantae; phylum Streptophyta; class Magnoliopsida; order Poales; family Poaceae; genus Triticum; species Triticum aestivum. The sequence goes on from NC_057799.1 coordinate 83,663,875, forward strand.
GTCTATGAAAGAAGTTGGTTGAGAGAATTTCTGAGCATGTGCAGCAGCAATAAGTCCTTTCATAGGCATTGGGTCAGGAGATAAACCAATATCCTTCATGCTAATTTTGTGGTCAGGTTCTCTCAGTGTGGTTGCTGAAGAACCATGCCTACAAGATGAACCAATGAAACTGATGTGAAGCCTATCCAAGTGATTGACATAAGACTTCAATAGATATAAATAAGAAATAACAGGAAAATGATCTATTTGATCCTTCATACAATAGTCCCATATAACACTGTTTCAGAAGCCACCTGGACTAAATAAAGACTTCTCACATCAGTAAGAATAGCTTCTTTAGCATGTTCCCCAGAAATTTGAAACTGCTTGCAGAAGAATGAATTACACACACATATTATAAAAAGTCACCTAGACTTAAGAAAGATGTTTTATATCAGCAAAGAGTAGCTTGCTTAGCATATTCCATGCAAATTTTAAACTCCTTGCAGAAGAATGAATTACACACATAAATTATATTACTTCTACAGATGAATATGCTCATTTTAGATAAGATAGGAAGACTGAACCAACAAGCCATAATATCACCCATAGATGCCAAATATTAGAAGAGGCCAGCGTTCCCACATTTGGGTAGTAAACTTTGGCATCCATGTGCTTCAAACTAAACGCCCCCCACAGAGACTTTTGCGTATTATTCTAACCCAATGAAGCAGCTCCAACTTATACTTCTATACTACTGGATAATGTTGAACATATACCCCCTCCAGTCGCAAACAAGTGACATTTTGGAAATTGACAGTCTTCAAACATATATTTAACCATTAATTTCTATTGCTATATGCTTATAGGATCAAGTAAAATTATGATGTTCGATTGCACATATCGAACACCATTGTTTCATTTGACTGGATCAGTGTGGTGACTGAACTGGCACAATAAATCAACTTAAATCAACTTTAAGGTATATAATCAGCATCCATCTTTATCTACACAAGACCTTTAATCATGTTTGCATAATTCGCTTGCAAAAAGGTGCAGAAAAAAGAATACATGCAATACGTACTGTTGCATTATGACATATTTACAAGTGCACAATAAATTGAGTGATTCTTTGAAGTGAATAATAGCAGACTACATGAAAGGGGCTATGTGGGAACACATAATTTTGGGGACAGGAACAATGTTAAAATGGAAAACACAAGATACCCAAGATTGCTGGAATTAGTTAATTAAGGTGAAGACATACAAATATCTACCTAGGCAGAAAATAGTGCGTATGTATCTAAGAAAAAGAAAATAGAAGGCTTACGCTTCAAATGTTCGTGCGCCTGCAACATTCTGGCTGCATGTAACTTTAGTAACCAACAAAGAGGCACTTGTCCTGTCACCCACACTGACTGTTGGTTCAGCCAAAACTGTCTTATTTTGTGGCTCGGAATTGGAATCATGATTAGCACCTGACACAACAGTCTTTGCATGGCTAAGTGGATAAGCAGATCCATCAATATTTTTACTAAAATCTTGACCAGAGTTACCAATTGGATCCGGGAGCTCATTTGTACTTACTTTCCCCATAGGCAACTGATCAAACTTAGATACAAAGGCAGGCTCTTTCGACTCCAAGGAACAGGCTGGAGAATTTCCACAGATATCATCATCATCCCTGGTGTGAACTTTGTCTTTTGGAAGATCATGATTGCCACCGTTTGTCAATTCCAATGAAACAGAAGACGGGGAGTCCTTGTTTAATATTGGTTGTGACATACACTTTAGGCCAGTTGGGGTATCTATAGAAAGTACAGTTGAACATATTTCCGGGCCTTTAGTTGTTGCAGACCTTGGACTTCTGACAAGTGCATCTGCAGATTTATTAAAAGGAGAGCTTCCTATCGACGTTGTGCAAGGCTTCAGGATACAATCCTTTGGCTTATTCACTTCAGGAGGATTACTAGTAGTTTCAGCAGCATTAGCAGACATAGCCTCTAAGGCACGATGGAGACGTTTAGATGGAGGTAAAGCAGCTTCTCCATCTAACGTCAAAACCTTTGATTGATACTCTTTGTCCTTGCAAGCAGTCTGAACTTCTCCTGATGCAGACAGGTCTACATTGGGTGAAGGATCTATGCCAGGAAGCACCTCCTCAGCTAAATGATCATTTCCCGATGCCAGCAATGGGTCTACTTTGGGTGAAGGATCTATGCCAGGAAGCACCTCCTCAGCTAAATGATCATTTCCCGATGCCAGCAATGGGTCTACTTTGGGTGAAGGATCTATACCAGGAAGCACCTCCTCAGCTAAATGATCATTTCCCGGTGCCAGCAATGGGTCTACTTCGGGTGAAGGATCTATGCCAGGAAGCACCTCCTCAGCTGAATGATCATTTCCCAATGCCAGCGATGGGTCAGCTGGATGATCCTGTCCCGCTATTGAAGACGGGTCATGTTCATAACATTCATCTACAGGTATAGCCAACTCTATTTTGTTACCAGAAATATCAAGCTCATCAACCATGGAGTCCTCCAGCTGGGGTCTTCCCATTCGAACCCGTGCCCTTTTCACTAATGGCAAGTGGTCATCTCCATCTGACTTATTGACTTCATTCCCTGAATTTGGAGAATCTGGCAGGTTTCCACTTGAATTAGGCTGCAATTCTTCATCCATATTTGGTACCACGCTGCTGATAGAATTATTAACATCATTGGTGTCCGGGCTTCGCTTTCTTTTAAAAGTAACTGTTGTACTCGTGGAAAGATCTTGTGTCCCATCCAGATTATCTTCTTTACCCATGACAGTTTGACATACTTCAACATTAAGATTACTTTCTATATTTGCAGCAGAACTCGAATTGTTCTCATAATTACCATTCAGAGAAGCTCCAGATTGACTTGAGGTGCCTCGACCGCAATTGAACAGCATAACATCCTTCATAGCTGAAAGGAGATCCGATTTAGGTTTGTCATCACCTATACATTTACGCCGAGAAGAACCTTCCTGCCTATCATCAGTGGTCATACCAACAGGAGGCAGATTGAGACCATTTGGCCCACAAGAATCCCGAGTCCTGTGATCAGCACCTAATGAACTTCTTGGCCTCCGTGGGGAAGTAAGATCACGGTGAGTGCAAGAACTTAGTTGCAGAGCATTACTTCTCCTCTTCTTTGAAAATGAACTAGCAGGCTCATCAGGTGCAGAGTTCACAACACAGTGTTCACTCTCCAATGCAGCAATATTAGACCCAGGGGTACTGGCCATGCTGTGATCCATGGAAGAGGCAGGATTACCCTCGAGCTTGTTGTCATTGGCCAAATCAGAACCTTCTTCAGGACCTCCAGTGTCCAAACTGCTGCTATTGTTGGCAGGGGCCAAACCACTCTTATTATTGTCCTCGTTCTTCATAGAATCAAAAATTTCAACTATTTCCTTAACTGCTTTGACAAAATCTGCTCCTTTCCCATGTCGTTTAACAAGTAGAGATTTCTTTTTCTCTTCAGTGAACGCCTCAAGATCAGCATAATTGCAGAAAGCACTACAATATTAAAAACTAATGTCAGAGCGAACATTTAAACATCTGGAATTAAGAATATTGGATTCAGAGTAAAATGTGCAAACATGATAGCCATCATGGTGCGACTGCTGTGAGTTACAAACATCTCAGGCCGAGATTGCTCATTACCAACAATTCCTACCATTACATAATTAGATTTTAAGATGGCGGTGGAGGGGTCTTTGGCCTAGTGGTGGGAGCAAAGGTGTTTGTTGCAATCAACTTAACTTCAATCCCCGGCACCAACAAGGTGTGAAGCATTTAACAGGAGTACACATGTTTGTGCTTCAAGTACGAGTGTGTTCCCACTTTGAGTGGGGGTGAAATCTAATATATTCATAGCATGTGTAGAAGATGTGCATGCATGTGTGTGCATAGGAGTGGTGTGATAGAATGATGACTCCTCCCCTTACAGTGCTTCCGTGCTATGCTACCTACGTACATAAACGCAACCAAAAGGCTATAAAAAGAATGGCAAAATTGACAAATGACAATTTTGTGGCATGGTACATGCCTCTTATAATGATTTTTTGAATTGTTTTCATGACTCCTTGATGGTGGTTCCATGTGTGTGCGGGTTGTCTGTGTGCGCCTTGTACTCTACAGAAAGATTTATAGGGCTCCTTTGACTCAAAGAAACTCTCCATAGAGCTTTTTGAGGATTTGAATCCTTAGAAATTTTTTCTACGTAGCCTGTTTGATTCATAGGATTAGAATCCTTAGGGGAAATTCCTAAGGGATGCTTTCCACTCTATTTGGGAGGAAAATTTCCATCCACTCCAACCTCTTTGTACAATTAAACACTCTTTGATTCGCAGGAATTTCAAAATGTAGGAATAGGAAAAATACGGGATTGGAGTGGTATGACCTTGTCCCTCTTCAATCCTATGGGGTAATAGGGTTATGGTGGAGCAAGTGTGCACATGACTTGTTTCTATGCCAAAAACAAAAAATAAAGAGTGCCAACAAACCTGTTTCTAATGCCAGATTTATTTCCAAGAAAAGATTTTACACCCTTACATTTCCATGACAATGATTAAAACACAGCATAAATGGAAACTATTATGCTGGCCCTGATTATATCTACATAGGAAGTTGCCATTCCAATCCTTTCACGTTGCCCCAAAAGCAACATAATTTTGATTATGAGCGTGTATTACCTTTCAACCTATGAGACAGACCATGCCAGCACCAACACATCCCAAAATAGGAAAATTCGACAGAACTTTACCAGTGTTACATCCACTAGCCTCAAGTTCTTTACTGCACTGTACTTATATCATCGTATAACTATTTATCATTTGGGACACCCTTTATGTTAACAAATTATCATTAGTCTCTCTTGGAACTTGGAAGTTCCTGGTTCTTAGCATTTCGACTAAAACTGTGTATCTATTAAAAATCATAGGGATTAAGTACTTCAGAGATATCGTCCCCTTGATTTTACTGAATGAATTGCAATTTACTGATTCTAACTTGCCCGTTAACTCATCAAGTTTTTCAGTCTTCTCGTGTAAGCTACTATAAGATTGTGTGATAACCAAAGAGATGCTTTATCAAGATAACACAAACAGGTACATGATTAGAACTTATACAACAACTAAACTTAAGTGCTGCAAGGAAAATACTTGTACCAATCCCAGGAACTCCTAAAAGTCTATGCTAAAAAAGCATAAAGTGTATGATAGTAAACTGTCCTTATCATAAATAGGTTCCCCAGATTTACACTAGTATGCCCACAGCATATTGCTGAATCAAAAAATAATGTTTATAGTGCTCCATAATAGCTAGAACAAGGTTTTGATTACGTAAAAATCACAGTCCAAAAGCAGACACCTTTAATGACCAAAAAGCCCAAACCCCATCATGTGGTCATCGTGACAGGAACCATCTACTGGGCACTTACACAAATAACAGAATCGTGTAGAAACAACACATGGCTTACATGTAAATAGACAAAAGCTAACACAGACATACTCATTGTGCTCATTGTCACAAAAGAAAATAGATGAATTATCAAAATAAAAATATATACCATGTCTCATCATATCTCATGCAGTAAGTAGTAACTAGTAAAAAGAGGACAAAGAGCTAAACTATTGTAAAAATAATCGACAACTAACATGAGAAACTATTTGATAGTTTGGCACAAGCAAATGGTGCATATGGTAAAATATGCATCAACCAATAATTGTCAATTCATAAGGACAATCTTAAATACAAAGTAGAACTTACATCTCTTTAGTTCCATAAAAGTAGACCAGCAACTTCTTTTTAGTTGAAGGAAGCCCCCATTTCTGCGGCTCGCTAATCTGTAACAGTATGGATATCCGTAAATCAAGTGCTCATTATGATTCCTGTGATCTTTCAGTTTAAGTTCAAACAAATATCAGTGCCCCAAAACACAGCTTTTCAGACTAAACAAGCCAGACCAGGAATGGAACAGATACAAAAGGAAACTGGAAGTCTTAACCAACAAGCAACTAAGCAGTTTCATCCTAGAAATCCTATAGCTTAAAGAATATTCCTCAAAATCTTAGCAATAATAGCAAAAAGATATTTCCCAAAAAAGTGTACAGAGAGGAACTACTCTCCTGGCAATAGTGAAAAGCAACTGCAGGATTTGTGAACTTTCTCATAACAAGACACCATAACAAAAGCTTAAAATGGCAAGTGCTGTCAAGCCATGTTAACAGGAAGGTTAGCTAAAATAAAATCAAGCCTGTACATAACTGTTTGGAGAACTAAGTCGTCATAAAATAGAACGCTTGAGAAAAGGCGGAGTATGGGGAAATGCTTAATAGCTAAAGCGCAGGAGAAAACAAGGAGTAATCTGTCAAGTACAGCAAATGAGCATCTCAAAGCAAAACTTTAGGACAGTGAGTAAACATTAGGGTTAGCAAAGGGCAGTACACTTACACGGGATCACATTAATAGACTATAGTGGTTCCATCATAAAGGCAGTACACTTACACAGGATCTCGCAAAATAAATCTTATGAGAGTGAAGCACTAAGATTTATCCCACGAGAACTATTTATCAACCTCACCATCATGTACCGAAACAAAAACTAAAACTAAGCAAGCTCAGCTGCCTGACTCCAAACAGATCGGAACTCCATGAAGCCCCAACTGCCACATGGGTGAAATCTGAACTACAACAACCATTCACTAAACCTCACTAGAATCAAGACTTGAGAAGTGCATGAACTCGGAGCACCAGATCGGTAGTTTGGTGCATCGATTTAGCAGGAACCTCAAGCAAAGAACAAAAGAATTTGCATACGGCTAACCACCAACTACCTCCATGGTCTCAGAACCCTAAACATGCCAGGCCTCGCTAGGATCGCCACTATTATAGCCAAAAAAACAGAAAGGGTCACGAAATCAGAGTTAGCAGCTACCTATAGAGTATAGACCTCATTTGTTACTGCGAGTCATGGCGGTACAGTACAACGGAACTACTACCTAACCGAACCCTAAGCAAGCTCCCCAGCCCAGAACATGATTCGCCGAACCCTAGGTCAGGCAGACCGCCAGAGGAGCCCCAGATCAGAGAGAAGGAGCGAGGGGGCGCGCGACTCACCATGGCCGGCCACGCCGGGTAGCCCTTGAGCTTGGCGAGCACGAGGTCGCCGACCTTCCACTGGGCCGCGGCGGCGGCGGCCGCGGCCGCGGACGAGGCGCGCTTCTTCCGAGTCGGCGCCATCGCCGACGCCGCTCCCGCCCGCCCAGAACCGGCGGCCAGAGGGCGCGTCCGCTGCGGCTAGCGGACCAGGGGGCGGCGCGGCCGCCGGGCGCTGGGGCGGGCGGCGGGCGCTCCTATGGGCTCGGTGGCGGCGGCGGCGGCGGCGGCGGGGGGGAGGAGGAGGAGGGGGCCAGGAGGCATGGAGCGCCGGAGTGGGGGGATGGGGGAGGCGGCTTGGTTGGGCTCGGAGATTTTTCTCTTTTTTTAATTTCTTTTCTCCCTTTTCTGTGTTTCTTTCCCCGTTTCGCTGCTGCCGGCTCTGGCTGGTTTCGTGTCTCTGTGGGGTTTGTTTGGTCTGGTTCGGTTTGGTGGTAGGAAGGAGGGCTCGAACACGTGAAAGGGCTTGGTCGGCGATGGGCCTGGGCTCACTGGGCTTTCGTGGGCCTATGAGGTTTTGCACGAATGGTCGTGTGTCGGCAAAGTCAGATCACTCGCTTGTGTTTTAAAAGAAAAAACTTCCGTAAGCAAAGTTTGGAAATCTCCCATTTTATTTCCGCGGACGCACACGCGATGTAACAACACGCTACAACATACCGCGAACACATAATAAATTACACTCTGAAGTGTGAAATTGACCGCGCATGTGTTAGACACGAGGATCTGAATCCGAGTAGGTGGGCTGGGGCTGCTAGTTCGCACACACAAATAAGATTTTCTCATTCTTATATGAAAAGAAACTTTATTATTTTACCACACTCAATACACATAGCATCATGTCATTTACCAAACACTACCAACTTAATTCACCACAACGCCTTCTCAGACTGTCATCGCCTACTCATGGCAATCATAACTCAAGCAGATAGAATCGAACGGTCGACAAACAGACCAATGCGGCAACTCATTCATGCTCATGGAACGCCTCTGGGCCTCAAAAATGCAATGCGAAAAACTCTCAGCAGTCAGCATGCGGCTAAATTGTGCTAACAAACATGATGCTATCATTGCACAGTTCGGCATATGGTTCGGTTCCCTAAATCAGTAAAATCACACATTCTCGCATCACCGCCTCCCCTAGAAGCACTTACAGATGGATATAAACTAGGGAACAGAAAGAGCTCGCGGTCGAACCGACGATGCTCCCCATCCTCCAGACAACGTCACTTGGGTAACGCAGCACCGGGAATTCACAACATTCGCAGGTCATTTTTGCAGAAGGCTCAAACTTTGTCGGATGCGTCGAGAGACGTGCTCTCTGTACTCTTGACCGCAGCCAGCTTCTCAGCCAATCTTTGCTCCAGTGCCCTTTGACCCCTTTCCCTGCAGTGAGATCAACAGAACCAAGTGAGATCGAGTACACTACTAGCACATATGCATATATGCATTTCTTGTGACTTGTTCTCGAGTACACTACTACTCCCTCCGTTCCAAAATATGTCTTTTTAGAGATTCCAATATGGAATACATACGAAGCAAAATGAGTGAATCTACACTCTAAAATATGTCTATAACATCCGTATGTAGTCCATATTGAAATCTCTAGAAAGACTTCTATTTAGAAACAGAGGGAGTGGCATATATGCATTTCTTGCAGCAACCGAAGCACCAAATAGGGCTATTAGTTACTGAACCAAAAGACCCAAAACTAAGAATATCGCAATCAGTTCAAACGGAATGGCGTAACAACATAGATTCCACAAGCTCACAAACTGCATGCGCAAAGTATAAATAATCCTAAAGGAGTGACTGTCTCAAAACATAAATCCAATATTCATTTGAGCATTGCCTATGTGTGATAATTAACAAAGATACAGAGGGGAAGTACTGAAGGGTTGCAAAGACTAGTTTGTGTGAGCAAGGGTTACTTGAGAACAAGTCACAAAAACTAACCTCCTCCTGTTTGCCTCAGTAGAATCTGAACCCGGCAATGATGACGTTTCCAATGTCTGACCCCGGTCTGCCCTATCAGATCTTCCACACAGAAGCCTATGGAATATTGTGGCTATTGGATCCAGAACTGGTCTGCATATTTTTAATAAATTAATCCAAATATGAAGGCTATCAAATCCAGAATTTGGCTATGTTTTTATAAATTAGTCAGGAAGTTCAACCGTAAACTATCTTAGTATTATATAAAGGGGAAGCCGTAATACCTCAGAATTGCAGGGAAGAAACTTGAGAAAGAGAACTCCTCGCTTGGATCCCCTTTCAGGCCTGTCTCTAGCCTCTTTTGGAAGTAACGCAGGTAAATCCAACTCATATAAATGCCAAACAGTATAACTGGGAGGTAAGATACCAAGTCCTTCATGAAGAAGCTTACAACAACGGAGATCAGTGCAATAAGTGATGGGATCCACTGAGTAGGGACAAAAATAAACATGTCAGGTCAGACGATAACATCAAACAGAGTTATTTTATTAACAGTACCAGTTACAAACCTTTCCCTTAATCTTCAGCACGAAAAGATTAAGCTCCATCTCTGGCATAAGTTGCTTGATGCCCACCAACAATCCTGACAGAACCCCATAAAAACCAGAAAGAGGAGTGTAGCTGAGAAATGAAACATTAAGAAAAACTCGTCAGTTTACCCAATACAGAACATCAAATCAGACGTGCTTGGACACTTCTATAGAAGTAGAATACTTACAGGTAGCTCTCTTGTTGTGTTACATAGTACACAGCAATAGCAGTTACGAAGACACACATTGAAGTTGAGAAGTTGACAATAAAAACGAACTTTGATAACTCCTTTGTGCCCCATAAAGGCTCTAATAATTTCCCAAATAAAAGAAGACCAATGATGCTGATAATCACCTGGAAGCACATTAACCATGTGAATTTGAGGGGGCTCGATTAAATATGAATGGTTTAAGTCTTATTAAAATATTGCACTTGGCAGCTGGGGAGCAAGGAAAGGCGAATCTACACATATGATATTTTATTTAATATATAGACACCAATATGAAATCTGATCACATGGTCCAGAGCAAACAACGATAAAGGAGAGCACTACTAGCTGTCACACCCAAACAAGCTTAACATGATCCTAAAGTTAAGGCGCATCTGCAGAAAGTATCTCAGGCAAGTACTATAGATAGCTCACTGTACATCTGTGCCATACACTGCATATGTGTTATCACTTCTCACAGATATTTCCACTGAATTGATTTTACGACTGCTGCTCAGCATAAATGAAGATTAAAATATGATTTAATTCATGAGAAAAACTTACCAATCTATAACCAGAGACATTGCAACCATACTCTGATTCACTCCCTATCCAAATTTCACCAAATTAATTACTAGTTTGAGTAAGCGCGTTCTTTTTCATAGCTAACCATCTAAAAGCTTTGCCACCTCGTCTACATACTTTGGAAAAGGCAATCTCTCACACGGTGGTAAACATATCTTTACTTCACATACAGTTACTTTAGTTGCCATAGTTCTTATTGTCATTTCAGGGAGATTTAGTTTCAGTAATCTTCCATAAAATTAATTAGAGGACACATACCGAGTGCTAAGATGATTACAAAGCATACAAAAGAACAAATCAGAACTCTGCCCTTGACAAAGATGAGAGGAAGAACTTACCCCTGGAATTGTTTGCTCGACATAGCCAGCAGTAATCAAGTTCCAGGCGAAAGGGATTGTCCTATAGAAGAAATAAATTAATCAAACAATTCCAAAGAAAATAGCAGCATGATATTTTATGAGAAGTATGACAAACATCTACGCTTTTTGACAAGCACTCGCTGCGATTGGTAGTGTAAACCAAAAGCCTATCAATAAATAAGAACACATTCCCACGAGTTCCGGAAAAAAAAATTTGTATCAAATTGGAGCTAGTAACCAATCCCAACATGGAAGTACTGAAAAAACTTATATAAACAAAAAATCTCAAATATCCTTCATCGTGAGACATATAACCATCACTATAAATAAGAACCAGGATTCCTACAGTAGTAATTAGTATTAACATAATAGAAGTAAGTGGGTCAATCAAGTATCCAAATTCTAACCATGTTCAAGTTATACAGGGTAACACCTCAAAGGCATGTTTAACATTCATTGGCTTCTTAAGGAGAAACTACCGGTAACTTCATTTCAAAACAAGCAAGATAGGTAGCTTTAATTTTGTGTGCACTTCACCATTACTCAGGCATCTGACTAAACTTCACCATTACTCAGGCATGTGACTAAAATTTCTCGGCAAACATCAGATTCCAGTTGAAACAAAGATCTGTTTGCATTGGCTACCTTGCGGGGATAAGCGCGAGATAGTTGACGGCTGATGGGAACAGCTGGACCAAGAGGTGCACGAGAAGCAATATGACGGCGAGGCCCTTGCAGAGCTTCGTGTACCCTCTGAAGAAGCTTCCACCCTACATTTTGATAAACGCGGCATCTGTCAGTGGCCGAGACGGCTCGAGATGTACAGCAACAAGTGTTTTCGCACGTAATTCAGCTACCAGGCCTTTCCTCAAAACAAAATCAGCTACCAGGACACATCTGAGGCATACAAATCTGTTAAAACTCCGGGCAAGGGCAAACAAATCCACATGAGACCACCAAAGGTGGCTTGGAAACAGCATGATGCAGGTCCTTCTTTCTCTGGCATTGGTGCGGACAGAGAGCTGGTGAACGGATTCAGCTATCCAACTCTAGAACCATTACCGAGATCCGCGCACCCAAACTCAGCCACGCATTCACAGACGAAGCAGGCTCGACAAACGCATCGCCCCCGGAATTCCACGACCAGCGTCCCGGCGACGGCCTCCCGGGGGACCGAGAACGGCGCGACAGGGGCGTCGCCGGGGTACTAAGGACGCGCGTGGTGCCACACGGCAGGCGCGAGAGGCGCCCGGGCCGAAGGATCTAGAGGCGTTCGACGGCGAGGGGCGTTCGCCGCACCAGATCTGGAGAGAGGGGGAGGAGGTGCGTACGTACCCCGGAGGGGAGCGACGGCGCCGGAGGGGAGACGCTGCTCATCATCGTGGCGGCCGCCGCCCGACGAGATCCGCCGATCCGGAGCCCCCTGTGGCTGCAGTGAGGAGAGGGGAGGGGAGGGGAGGGGGGAAGTGGAGCGGGGAGCACGCAAAGGTTTGATGGGGTTTGGGATCGATCGTTAGGTCCGTGGGGTCGACTGGCTTCCGCCTCCCGGACGACGGTTCGGGCTTCGGGGTGCTCTCTCCCTGCCGCCTCCTCCTGGCTCGGCTCGAACGCAGTGGTTCCAGAGTCGAGGTAAATGAGGTTGAGTATCGCATGGAAACTAAGTTTAAGTTTCTAAGAAAACTTTGTCGTAACCATGTTCGAAAAGTTTTTGCCCCTAAAAAAACTGAAAAAAAAACAAGGTGTTAAGACTTGGGGCATGTTCTGAACCTCTCCAGCTAACTCCACACGAGAAGCCGATCCGGACGTTTGAGCTCTAAGAAGCTAAAATCGTGAAGCTGAGGCAGCCCATGGTGTAAAAATGAGAAGCACCGGAAGCCCAACTTCGTCGCCATATTTACGGTGAACTGTCTCCGTCAAACAAAACGATTTGTTCCTTGCTCCTCAAAAAAAAAGGAACTATCTCTACCCACTTATCAGTACCCCTCCCTCCCTTGACGTATCCTCTCTCCCGTCTTCCTATGCTCGTTTCGACCTAGTAACCCCACCCACCGCCGCCATGGCCGGCTCCACCCCGTCATCGACCGACTCTCATCTTTCGTGTGAGATCCAGCCGTTCAGCCCCATCCCCTCTGGATCCCGACGACGTAGCCCCCACGAGTAGGCCCGACACAGCTTCCCTACCGTTAGGAGACACCACCAGCCTCGTCGGCATTGACGCTGGTGCTCACCTTGTCAGAGCCCGCTGTTGTAGGAGACCGAACCGGGTTGTTTCCAGGCGCCCATCAGGCCAGCAGCCTCCTCAACTGGGTTGCCTCTCTAGGAGAAGCCACGAACGTGTTGAATGCTTCTCAGTCACCGGGTGGGTTTGGAAGTTGGCTTGAGAAGCTAAATTTGCATATTTGGGGAAGTTGAGAGAGGTCCTAAACAGGACCTTAAGAGGGTGATGTTTGGTGGGTTTGGAGGTTGAATTTGTGCATTTGGTGTTGGTAGTCCTGCCTTCGAGTACTTGCACCCTTCCTGTTTTGATCTGGCTCGCCGCAGTGCTTTGCAATGCATAATCACACCATGATTTGTGATTTTCTTCCTTTTTCTTTCGTGATCAACCTCTCCATGTGCTTGCCAGTAGTTGACGGCCTTCCTACATGCTTCTGGTACATAAGTGTTCATTTGGGGACCCGTACATGTCCTCCCATTATGTCTTGTGTTTCCAAGGATATATAATGTTTACATATGACTTCTTGAACATTTGCTTTGAGTATAATAGCATGGATCAAACATTTGCAGATGATGATTTTTGTAATTCCTACAGCAGGACACTACATGTGGGTATGGAATGCCTTATTTAGTTATTTCCGAATTCTTCTGCCGATACATGTTTGTTTGTGCATGTCTACTATGTGGTATATCCCTAAAATGCCTACTAGAAAAAAATCCATCTCCTGATCCTTCCACATAGCAAATGTTGCTAGTTCTGATGCCTTCTCAGTCTTCTTTTAGATCTTTGGGCAGATGTCATCTGGCCATTTATCTAACTCGGTTTATTTGTTGCTGTTAGAGATATATTTGGAATACTTGTATTTGGTAGTCTAGGATTTATAATCCGTCTCCTACCTTATTTCCAGGAGAGGCGTCTTGCCCTTCAAGTCTTGTACTCAATATATACTCGCCCTCGAGGCTCAATAATACATCCATCATATTCCGCAACAATCCCTCTTTCTCCCTTCTAACATGGTATCTATCGCAAGTCGATCCTAAACTCTAGCCGCCGCCGCTTCCGCACCCGCGCGCCGCCCCCGGGGCGGTCGGCCTCCATGACCGCCGCCGGGGGCTGCGCCGCCTGTACCTAGGGCTCGTCCGCCGGTCGTGTTGGCCGGCTGCCCTAGAGAGTCTTTTTCCCCGAGCCTTGCTCCGGGGTTTTCTCTCTCCCGCCGGTCATCTTGATCGCGCGGTTTCTTTTTGGTTTTTCGATCTATTCTTAATCGGTTTGCGTCGCCCACCGCCGCCATCGACCCCGAGCGCCTCTACTCCGACCCTGGCGCGACCAGCCGGCCTCTCCTCCGACCCGGCGGCCATGCGCGCCGAGCGGCCCGTCAGGGCCAGCCACCGTCCGCGCGTCGGTCCGCCCGTCGCCCTGCGCCGGCCGTCACC
>NC_057799.1:83678725-83685799 GCF_018294505.1 Triticum aestivum
GGCCGTCACCGCCCTGCTTCGACCGGGACACCTGCATCGCCCTGACCCGGCGGCCTCGCGCCATGCGACGGCCAATCATAGCCGTCGCTCGCGCGCCGGCCCGCCCATCGATCCACATCACCCACCTCCGTCGCGTCTGCACGGCGGCCCGGTACCTCGCCGGCCTCGTCCTCGGCTGCGTCGGGACGGCCGCGGCAGGCTCATTGGCTGCCTCAACTCGGGCGCCGCTGCTCCGTTGGTCACTCGGGCCTCGCTGCCCGGGCGCCGGCGTTGCTTTGGCAGCCCGGGTGCCGGTGCTGACAAGCTCGTCCGCACGACGTGTTGGGAATCGTAGCATAATTTAAAATTTTCCTACGCTCACCAAGATGCATCTATGGAGTCTACCAGCAACGAGGGGAAAGGAGTGCATCTACATACCCTTGTAGATCGCGAGCGGAAGCGTTCCAATGAACGTGGATGACGGAGTCGTACTCGCCGTGATCCAAATCACCGATGACCGAGTGCCGAACGTACGGCACCTCCGCGTTCAACACACGTACGGTGCAGCGACGTCTCCTCCTTCTTGATCCAGCAAGGGGGGAGGAGAGGTTGATGGAGATCCAACAGCACGACGGCGTGGTGGTGGATGTAGCGGGTCTCCGGTAGGGCTTCGCCGAGCTTCTGCGAGAGAGAGAGAGAGAGGTGTTGCAGGGAGGAGGGAGGCGCCCAAGGCTGTAGGTTGCTGCCCTCCCTCCCCCCCTTTATATAGGCCCCTGGGGGGTGCGCCAGCCCTGGGAGATGGGATCTCCAAGGGGGGGCGGCGGCCAAGGGGGGAAGGGGTTGCCTTGCCCCCCAAGGCAAGGGGGAAGCTCCCCCCTAGGGTTCCCAACCCTAGGCGCATGGGGGGAAGCCCAAGGGGGGCGCCCCAGCCCACTAAGGGCTGGTTCCCTTCCACTTTCAGCCCACGGGGCCCTCCGGGATAGGTGGCCCCACCCGGTGGACCCCCGGGACCCTTCCGGTGGTCCCGGTACAATACCGGTAACCCCCGAAACTTTCCCGGTGGCCGAAACTGGACTTCCTATATATAATTCTTCACCTCCGGACCATTCCGGAACCTCTCGTGACGTCCGGGATCTCATCCGGGACTCCGAACAACTTTCGGGTTTCCGCATACATATATCTCTACAACCCTAGCGTCACCGAACCTTAAGTGTGTAGACCCTACGGGTTCGGGAGACATGCAGACATGACCGAGACGCCTCTCCGGTCAATAACCAACAGCGGGATCTGGATACCCATGTTGGCTCCCACATGTTCCACGATGATATCATCGGATGAACCACGGTGTCGAGGATTCAATCAATCCCGCATGCAATTCCCTTTGTCAATCGGTATGTTACTTGCCCGAGATTCGATCGTCGGTATCCCAATACCTTGTTCAATCTCGTTACCGGCAAGTCTCTTTACTCGTACCGCAATGCATGATCCCGTGACTAACGCCTTAGTCACATTGAGCTCATTATGATGATGCATTACCGAGTGGGCCCAGAGATACCTCTCCGTCACACGGAGTGACAAATCCCAGTCTCGATCCGTGCCAACCCAACAGACACTTTCGGAGATACCCGTAGTGCACCTTTATAGTCACCCAGTTACGTTGTGACGTTTGGCACACCCAAAGCACTCCTACGGTATCCGGGAGTTGCACGATCTCATGGTCTAAGGAAAAGATACTTGACATTCGAAAAGCTCTAGCAAACGAAACTACACGATCTTTTATGCTATGCTTAGGATTGGGTCTTGTCCATCACATCATTCTCCTAATGATGTGATCCCGTTATCAATGACATCCAATGTCCATAGTCAGGAAACCATGACTATCTGTTGATCAACGAGCTAGTCAACTAGAGGCTTACTAGGGACACGTTGTGGTCTATGTGTTCACACATGTATTACGATTTCCGGACAATACAATTATAGCATGAACAATAGACGATTATCATGAACAAAGAAATATAATAATAACCATTTATTATTGCCTCTAGGGCATATTTCCAACAGTCTCCCACTTGCACTAGAGTCAATAATCTAGTTACATTGTGATGAATCGAACACCCATTGCGTCCTGGTGTTGATCATGTTTTGCCCTAGGGAGAGGTTTAGTCAACGGATCTGCTACATTCAGGTCCGTATGTACTTTACAAATATCTATGTCTCCATTTTGAACACTTTCACGAATGGAGTTGAAGCGACGCTTGATATGCCTGGTCTTCCTGTGAAACCTGGGCTCCTTCGCAAGGGCAATTGTTGGAAATATGCCCTAGAGGCAATAATAAATGGTTATTATTATATTTCTGTGTTCATGATAATAGTCTATTATTCGTGCTATAATTGTATTGTCCGGAAATCATAATACATGTGTGAATACATAGACCACAACCTGTCCCTAGTAAGCCTCTAGTTGACTAGCTCGTTGATCAACAGATAGTCATGGTTTCCTGACTATGGACATTGGATGTCATTGATAACGGGATCACATCATTAGGAGAATGATGTGATGGACAAGACCCAACTTAAGCATAGCATAAAAGATCGTGTAGTTTCGTTTGCTAGAGCTTTTCCAATGTCAAGTATCTTTTCCTTAGACCATGAGATCGTGCAACTCCCGGATACCGTATGAGTGCTTTGGGTGTGCCAAACGTCACAACGTAACTGGGTGACTATAAAGGTGCATTACGGGTATCTCCGAAAGTGTCTGTTGGGTTGGCACGGATCGAGACTGGGATTTGTCACTCCGTGTAAACGGAGAGGTATCTCTGGGCCCACTCGGTAATGCATCATCATAATGAGCTCAATGTGACTAAGGCGTTAGTCACGGGATCATGCATTACGGTACGAGTAAAGAGACTTGCCAGTAACGAGATTGAACTAGGTATTGGGATACCGACGATCGAATCTCGGGCAAGTAACATACCGATTGACAAAGGGAATTGCATACGGATTGATTGAATCCTCGACACCGTGGTTCACCCGATGATATCATCGTGGAACATGTGGGAGCCAACATGGGTATCCAGATCCCGCTGTTGGTTATTGACCGGAGAGGCGTCTCGGTCATGTCTGCATGTCTCCCGAACCCGTAGGGTCTACACACTTAAGGTCCGGTGACGCTAGGGTTGTAGAGATATATGTATGCGGAAACCCGAAAGTTGTTCGGAGTCCCGGATGAGATCCCGGACGTCACGAGAGGTTCCGGAATGGTCCGGAGGTAAAGATTTATATATGGGAAGTCTTATTTTGGTCGCCGGAAAAGTTTCGCGCTTTATCGGTATTGTACCGGGAGTGCCGAAAGGGGTCCGAGGGTCCACCAGCCCCGGGGGGCCACATGGGCTGTAAGGGGTGCGCCTTGGCCTATATGGGCCAAGGGCACCAGCCCCAAGAGGCCCATGCGCAAGAGATAAGAAAGAAGGGAGAGTCCTAAAGGGGGAAGGCACCTCCGAGGTGCCTTGGGGGGGAAGGACTCCCCCCTGGCCGCACCCTTCCTTGAAGGAAGGGGCAAGGCTGCGCCCCCCCCTCTCCCTTGGCCCTATATATAGTGGGGGGAAGGGAGGGCAGCAAGATCTAAGCCTTGGGCGCCTCCCTCCTCCCCTGCAACACCTCTCTCTCTCTCGCAGAAGCTCGGCGAAGCCCTGCCGGAGACCCGCTACATCCACCACCACGCCGTCGTGCTGTTGGATCTCCATCAACCTCTCCTTCCCCCTTGCTGGATCAAGAAGGAGGAGACGTCGCTGCACCGTACGTGTGTTGAACGCGGAGGTGCCGTCCGTTCGACACTCGGTCATCGGTGATTTGGATCACGGCGAGTACGACTCCGTCATCCACGTTCATTGGAACGCTTCCGCTCGCGATCTACAAGGGTATGTAGATCCACTCCTTTCCCCTCGTTGCTAGTAGACTCCATAGATGCATCTTGGTGAGCGTAGGAAAATTTTAAATTATGCTACGATTCCCAACAGGCCCCACCCGGTGGACCCCCGGGACCCTTCCGGTGGTCCCGGTACAATACCGGTAACCCCCGAAACTTTCCCGGTGGCCGAAACTGGACTTCCTATATATAATTCTTCACCTCCGGACCATTCCGGAACCTCTCGTGACGTCCGGGATCTCATCCGGGACTCCGAACAACTTTCGGGTTTCCGCATACATATATCTCTACAACCCTAGCGTCACCGAACCTTAAGTGTGTAGACCCTACGGGTTCGGGAGACATGCAGACATGACCGAGACGCCTCTCCGGTCAATAACCAACAGCGGGATCTGGATACCCATGTTGGCTCCCACATGTTCCACGATGATCTCATCGGATGAACCACGGTGTCGAGGATTCAATCAATCCCGTATGCAATTCCCTTTGTCAATCGGTATGTTACTTGCCCGAGATTCGATCGTCGGTATCCCAATACCTTGTTCAATCTCGTTACCGGCAAGTCTCTTTACTCGTACCGCAATGCATGATCCCGTGACTAACGCCTTAGTCACATTGAGCTCATTATGATGATGCATTACCGAGTGGGCCCAGAGATACTTCTCCGTCACACGGAGTGACAAATCCCAGTCTCGATCCGTGCCAACCCAACAGACACTTTCGGAGATACCCGTAGTGCACCTTTATAGTCACCCAGTTACGTTGTGACGTTTGGCACACCCAAAGCACTCCTACGGTATCCGGGAGTTGCACGATCTCATGGTCTAAGGAAAAGATACTTGACATTGGAAAAGCTCTAGCAAACGAAACTACACGATCTTTTATGCTATGCTTAGGATTGGGTCTTGTCCATCACATCATTCTCCTAATGATGTGATCCCGTTATCAATGACATCCAATGTCCATAGTCAGGAAACCATGACTATCTGTTGATCAACGAGCTAATCAACTAGAGGCTTACTAGGGACACGTTGTGGTCTATGTATTCACACATGTATTACGATTTCCGGACAATACAATTATAGCATGAATAATAGACAATTACCATGAACAAAGAAATATAATAATAACCATTTATTATTGCCTCTAGGGCATATTTCCAACACGACGTCCCACGCCGTCCGTCGTCGCCAGCTTCATCTCGGACTCCGCCGCCACCACGTCTCCACCGAGCGGCGTCCCCGACCTCACGCGCGATCGGCTTGATCACCCGCTCGCCTCCGCCTCATCTACGCTGCATGACCGACCTGGCCCGTTGGTTACGCGCGCCTCCGCAGGTCCCGTGAAGATCGTCCCCGAGTTCAGTGCGCCCCTCCACCGATCGAGCAACGGGCTGCCGCTGCGTCGCCCCATCGGGCCGCAGCGCCGCCGCCCCGTGGTTCTCCTCGCGACTGCATCGACTCGTGCGTCGCCGCTGCGTCGCCCCTACGGGCCGTAGTGCCGCGATACGCGGTCTCTGCTGCCGCCCGAGGCCGTCCTCGTGGCTGCACCGACTCGTGCGCCGCCGTTGCGTCGCCCCTTCGGGCCGCAGCGCCACGGCCCGCGGTCCCAGCCGACCTGCCCGCCGCCACTGCGTCGCACCTTCGGGCCGTAGCGTCGCGGCCCGCGGTCCACTCTGCCGTCACCGCGCGTCGACCTCCCATGGTATGCGCCGCGCCATCTCCCTTGGCGCGGGAACGCCACCTTCTGCGCCGGTCTTCGTCACGCTGTCAGGGTTCTTCGCCTACTTCGAGCACCGCCGCCGCGCTCCTAACCTAGCCGCCGCTGCCGCCGTAAGGCCGCCGCCGCCGCTCTTCTTTGGCCGCTGTCGCCGCTACCCCCGTAGCCGCCGCCGCCCGTCCACCTCCTTCGTCGTCGTCCTGCACCAGCCCGTCACCAGCATCGCCGTCATCTACCCCGACCACTTCGTCTACTCCGACAACCGCGGTCGACATCGGCCCCGCGCCGATTGGCGCCGCAACCGTCGTCGAGTTCTTCTCTGCTGGCCCCTCCGACTTCTCCGACATGGCGTACAGCTCGTGCAGGTCTCTCATCTACGCATGCCCGGTGCTGGCAACACCGATGCGTGCCTTCGTCCACGACGTGTCCCCGGGCCTGGCAAGCCTGGTGCGGCGCTTCGTCAACTTCGTCTTCGTCCGTCTACGCATGCCCGGTGCTGGCAACACCGGTGCGTGCCTTCGTCTACGATGTGTCCCCGGGCTTGGCAAACCCGCCGCGACGTGTCGTCAACAACAACTTCTTCCCGGCGCACCACTACTTCGACACCACTGCGCCCATGACTAACTCGGCGCCTCCTTGCGCCTGCGGCTCCACGGCGACTCCCTCGACACCGGCTACCCCGACTCGACATCGACCACGGCGTTCTTCGCACGGCTACCTCGACCACGGCTACACCACCCTACGCTCTCGGCTACATCGACATCGGCACAAAGGGCCATCATCCGCTTGAGCAACTCGTCGGCTTCCTCTACAGTCAACGCGTCCGCGACGCGACACCGTCCACGACGCTCCCGCTAAGACTGCGGGGGGATGTCAGTCCGTCGGCTGCTATTCTCTCCAGTCTGACCGTCCGCGACGCTCCTGTTGTTCGCAACGCTACCGCTACGACTGCGGGGGGATGTTAGAGATATATTTGGGATACTTGTATTTGGTAGTCTAGGATTTGTAATCCGTCTCCTACCTTATCTCCAGGAGAGGCGTCTTGCCCTCCAAGTCTTGTACTCAATATATACTCGCCCTCGAGGCTCAATAATACATCCATCATATTCCGCAACAATCCCTCTTTCTCCCTTCTAACAGTTGCAATGTCTTGTCATGAGTTGCCTGTAGATTATGTCAACCATTGTGAGAATTGGAAATTCTCCAGCATCCAAGATGTATCTGTTAATGTCATAGGAGCCCGATTAAGCCTCTATTTGGAACACAATCAATCTACTAAGAAGAAAATAACATGACAAGAACATCTTACATGTTGAACGCCTGACAAATTTTGTTTAGAAGTCCATGTCGATGACCTCCCACTCCACGACTTCCCTCTCTGCAGCTTTGCACACACGCTGTCGGGCGCGCCGCTCCCTCCAGGTTGCTCGCGACGATCGGGGCCCCTATGA
>NC_057799.1:83686321-83691585 GCF_018294505.1 Triticum aestivum
TTTGTTTCTTCGGGTTGTCTGCCCAGACATTTAACAACGGTACAACTGTAAATGCTCTTTTTGATTAATCTCCTCTCTTTATCAACCGCAATCGACGTTACATCTTGTAATGAACTCATCTGGAGGCTCCTCTAAGAAAATATTCCATTGATGGGCCCTAGCCACATTTTTGCTAGCTCATGAACAATTACTTTAGATTCTGTAAAGCAATGAATAAAAGAAATGGACGGGAATTGAAGGTATTGGAGCGGTGGCCAAGGATGACATAGCGACGATTTCTAGCAGCATGTAATAAAGAAATATCTAAGTGAGCCATTATGATATTCCTAAAAAAGAGAGGCAGGAATTCACAAGCTACTCCCTCGGTTCCTAAATATAAGTCTTTTTAAAGATTTCAATACAAACTACATACGGATGTATATAAACACATTTTAGAGGGTAGATTCCCTCATTTTGCTCTGTATGTAGTCCCTTATTGGAATCTCTAAAAGGACTTATATTTAGGAATGAAGGGAGTACGTCTTTTTAGAGATTCCACTACAAACTAGATTCCACTACAAACTACATACGGATGTATATATAGTGGAATCTCTAAAAAGACTTACATTTGGGAACGGAGGGAGTAGATGATAACAGTCATCAACAGTAGCCGCTGCAGATCCCGCGGGCCTCCCGCCATTGTTCATCGAGTTGATTACCTCCCAAGTTGTCCAAATTCACAATAAGCTTGTTGCAACCGGCACCAAGTAAGAAACCATGTCTGAGAACTATTGCTTCAGCTGTAGATGCTCTTACTGGCTAATACTGCAAATTAAGTGAGGATCTACGAAAACCGAACTTAGAGAGATAACAGTTCAATTCCTAAGTTGTTCAAAACAATCAGCATTCACACGTAGCAGGAACAAATGCCACTGTCTATCACCAATCACACCAAACCACTCGCAAGTTTTAGGACTCGTAGGACAAAAGCAAACACAAGAACTTTAAACATAGGTATTCAATTCAAATAGATCTCATTGGATTACATCGTTTCAACTCAATACAAGTAGTCATGCAGACGACTAGGAATCGACAAGGCTGACCTAGCACAAACCAACTGTGAACACATCCTGCGCTTTTATTTCTGCTTGATCAAACCTTGTACCGGTCAGGTCAGTCAACCTTCGCCGCGCCACCTGTGTATGTGTGCACTTATGACCACAGGCTGCAAAGTAACAGAGCTTCGCAGCAAATGCAATTGTAGGCCAGTCAGTTGAATATATATCAGCAACAACGAGCTCCAGACTAGCATCACGGCTGAGGATGAAGATGAAGATCAGAATCACAAGACAAACACCGATACACACTACAGCATGCCACATGCATGCTGTTATAGGAACACTTTACAGCACAACAGCCATGAAACTCCTTCTAGGCTGACCTGGGGAGCAGTTAAAGTCTTGGTTTCACACGTCTTCCATTGGCATCACCGCCATCCAGCACTTCGTTGGAATATAAGCAGGGGGGCACAGCATGGTCTCCTACCTTCGCAACATACTCCAGAAGCTCGGTCAGGAGAGAAGGGCAGCTTTGCTGCAAATAATCGAATCCTTCGGTTTGCATGACAGCTGCACAAGAAAGAAAACAGTTAGAAGGTGTGACAGATTAGGATTTCAGATCACATGCTATGGTTCCAAAACCAAGGGTATCAGTTTACATAGAAATAGAAAAATACTCATCGCTTTTTCATATATTCAAGATGTTTGTGGCTTGGTTGGTAGTGAATACATACTGCAAGGTCAAGGGTACAGCTAATAGGTCAGACACTAGCAAAAGGTTCACGCAGCATACCATTGACCAATAAGCAGCGGCAAAGAGTTCATTGCCTGGCAGACTCTTGAAAAATTTAAGTACCACTCCCTCCGTTCCTAAATATAAGTCTTTCTACAGATTCAAATATGGACGTTTAGATCACTAAAGTAGTGATCTAATGTAAGGTCGTTTAGAGTAAACGATCTTATATTGGTTTACAGAGGGAGTATATTGGAACAACTTGCTTGCATCAGCAGAACTCATGTTCACAACTTCACATGCAAGACCATAAAAGCCATAGCCTTGTGGTATACCACTAAATTAATCAAAGAGCAAATCTAGGCTACTCGTGTCAAAAGCCTCAACAAATTCGTGTTGCAGCTTATGTGATCCTGAGTACACTGATGGATGTTTACTGACACTCCCATTTCAGTGTTCATGCAGTATGTATGCCGGAGTGGTCATGGGATCTGATAGGCAACTCAGTTGTAGTACTTAGAATTGTAGTACTCCCTCCGAAAACGCTCTTATATTATGGGACGGAGGGAGTACTTCTTGGCATTGTAGTTCAACATATATGCTAACAAATTCTATAGCCACAAGTCGGATATCGCCAAATTCTATAGCAAAACATATTCTCAGTCTTAAATTCAGAAGAATGCTGGCTACCTTTCAAATTTTCCGGCGAGGCCACAAATTTCAAGCAAACAGTTTTTAGCTGGTGGCAATGGTGCTGTTCAGCCAGCGCCAAAGTATTTGCAACTGTGTTTATTGCAACGTCTTCGCATAGCTTGAGTTCAGAGAGCAGCTTTAGTCTCTCCAATGCATACCGGTCAGCAGCTGCAAGCAAATGCTGAGCCATCAAAGTGGAAACCCAAGTCGTATTTAGACCAGTAAGCTCTTCTATATTGGGCAACTCATCCCAGTACATAAAATGGAGCAAGGCCTGCAGAAGTGCAAAGTAGAATATGATGCTTACCAAGTCAGCTCAAGTAATAGAAGGTTTCAAAAGGCAATGAAATGGATGAACCATATTTCTGCAGAGCCAAGAGAATGCAAGTGTTTATAGTAAAAAGATAGCAGACCAAGTTAAACTTGATGAACTAGAACTACGCTGATTACAGCTTAGAGTGCAGCTGGTAGCTTAAAACTAATATAGTTCCCAGCAGCATATTCCATCAAACTGATTGCCCTAAAAATGATGGATGCAAA
Source organism: Triticum aestivum (assembly GCF_018294505.1). NCBI lineage: Eukaryota > Viridiplantae > Streptophyta > Magnoliopsida > Poales > Poaceae > Triticum > Triticum aestivum. The sequence continues at coordinate 83,689,325 of NC_057799.1, forward strand.
AACAGCATATCTGCACTGCGTTATCCTTTACCGAATTTATCAGGTACTATAAATAGTTCACGGAACAAAGGAAAAACCTTTAACTTGCTTGAAATCTGAAAATGAAATCGTGACAGTTACACTGAAACCCCCATTTCCAGATGTTACGGTATAATATTATGCACCAAGGCACTAAAGTTATGTTTCAACCAGGTTGTTTTTACAAAAAGAAACTAACTTGCTTCCAATTCAGTAATAGTGAGATAAAAATGGTTGCAAGGAGAAAGCGTCAAGACTTTATGGCAGTAAAAGACGATATGGTAGTAATTAATTAGGCAGGAATAGACATCATGAAAGATAAATAAAATGAAAAGAAGAAGCCATGTAAAACCTTGAACACTGGAGCCTCCATGTCTTCAATCTTTATGCACTTCATGTTTTTATCCTTCATGGGACCAAAGAGTTGTGCCCTAAAAACTGGTGATCGGGCTGCAAGAACCACCTTGTGAGCAGGAAACATCTCTTCATCAACTTCAAATGTTATGTCAGTTCTCTTCCCACTGGTCAACAAATGCCCAATATGCTGAGACATGTCAGATTGTGGCACTGGTATCCTGTATATCTTTGGCCCTTCAGTATGTGACTGAACAACACCAACGGTGCAGTTTACCAGAAGGCAATCATCTTTGAGATAATCTGATGTTTCCAGGCCAGAGCGTTTGAAGAAACGTTTGTAACCCCTACAAGATGCGCAGAAATGAGTTAGGAAGTTGCTTTGGTTACTGCACGGCAAGCCAAATCAGGGTTCAATGCATACAGTAATAAGTATCAAACAGCTAAACCAAGAAGCTATTCAAACAGGATGGACAGATACACGTGGTCAAACAAGCGAAGTGAGAACAAGGATAAATCAACACATACATGTTTACATGAACCGCTTGCTCGACACTGTATTCTATCAATTTACATAACATCCAGAAACACGACTACACATAAGAGTGCCAAATAAAAGATAGGAAGTGGAACCAAACACAATAAAATACTCATCGTTAGAAAGAGACTATAATGTCATCCAACAAGGAACTACAACCACACCTAGATGGTCACACTACTAACTTATACGAGACACACAACTGTCTAAGATTTGCGAATGAACTACAATCTCATCCAACAAGAAAGTGCAATCTGATCCTAGGTGGTTATTTAATCAGCAACTAGTTGGCAGGGCTGGGAGCAACTCAAATATATGCTTTCGCGAACACGAATGAGCTGGTAAATAATTTCCGTTACATCCATTATAACTCTATCAGCATACATTATCATATCAAAGTATCTTTGATTTTGGAGAATACCATAGCGCCATAAATGTGCCACGCATATTAGGGCAGCATAGCCTACAATACTCTTACCACAAAAAAATACAGAAACAATATATATATTAATGTCCCAGCACCATATAAATAGTAGTCCTATCCAATCCCGGATGACAAAAAGGCAATTCTCAACCTCACCAGATACTTATGTGAATCAACATATGGATCTCAAAGGAAAATTGAACAGGATTGCTTCAATCAACTTTTGTGCTGCAACACTACCAGAGGAAGAGTGGTAGGCATATCAAGCTTAATGTGCCCATGTCTTTATTCTGTGGTTATCAAATCGACAGATATAACCCAATCGTTAACAACGACCAACCATGTCTACAACACAACTCCATACCACCATGGACTAACTTACTGGTCTAAAAACTAGCAAGGTAAATTTTCTAGTGCAGAACTGCAGATTTTTGAAAATAAACATCAAAACCACTTAACTTTACATTCCCATACAAAAAACAATAGCATTCAGCCCCAATGAATTGACACCCAGTTAAGACATAATATGAAACAGAAGACGGCATAACAATTCTTATTATAAAGCATGAACAGACATGCAGAGCAGGTAAGTAGCCAACTCCAGCAAATTAAGCTATATAAACTGAATCCCTGCGACAGCATATATTGGGGGTGACATCTAACTTTTATACCATTTGATTTTACGCGGAGATTAGTGGGAAATTTTTCTTTTTCTTTTGGATTAATTATATGGTGTAGGAGTTGATTCTCATCTAGATGAGAATTAGCAAATCCGGCTTTGAAGGATGCGATGTAGCCTGTGCGGAGTAGAGAATCATCGTCATTATTAATATATGTAAATCTGCCTGTGGGGAGAAGGCAGCCCCTCTGCCATCTTGTGGCCCCCTCGTTAAGAAATTCCCTGGGTCGCGACATAACACCGCCAGG
>NC_057799.1:83691850-83719413 GCF_018294505.1 Triticum aestivum
AGCGCCGCACTGCCCACTTGTGATTTGATCCGACGACCACGAGGGTGACGCTGGGGCACCGGTGTGTGCATGCATGCCGCGACAGCGCCTCCTAATACCATGCAATACTAGGTTCGCTTCTAATGCATTTGCATTAGAAACACCCTAAACGCAAAATGACTACTAAACCCAAAGCAGCTCCCATCTGCATATAAATCTCCCAAATTGCCGCAGACCTAATTGCCACCACCAAACCTAAGAACTTGTGATTTGATCCCGTGAGCACAAGGACAACTACGGGGCACCGGTGTGTGCATGCATGCCGCAACAGCGCCTCCTAATACCATGCAGTACTACGGTTCACCTTTAACGCATTTGCATCACAAACAGTCTAAACGCAACTGATTACACTAAACCTGAAGCAGCCCCAATCTGCATATAAATCTCCCAAATTGCCACAGAACTATTTGCCACCACCAGACCTAACAACTTGCCAATTCCTAGCCAAGAATATTGTCCAATATTATCCATTCCAACTGAAATAACGACTTTAATTCTCTAAACAACAATGAAAAGCACAGTATCCATCTGGTGACCTATGCATGCATGCTGCGACAGGGCCTCCTAATACCATGCAATACTAGATTCATTTCTAACGCATTTGCTTTAGAAACACCCTAAACGCAAACTGACTACTACTAAACCTAAAGCCGCTCCCATCTGCATATATATCTCCCAAATTGCCGCAGACCTAATTGCCACCGCCAAACCTAAGAACTTGCCAATTCCTACTCGAGAATACTGTCCAATATTATCCATCCCAACTGAAATAAACGACTCTAGTTCTGCAAACAGCAATGAAAAGCGCAGTATCCATCTGGTGACCTATGCAGTCCGATCATAAAAGTTCTATAGCGCAAGCCAAGGGGACTGACCACATGCTGCCCCGGTACTTGAGCGTGTAGGGCCCGCCCTCAAGCGACCGCCCGAAGTGGGTGTGCACCTTGTCCTGGCCCTTGCCGCTCTGGTCGACGAGCGTGAGCTCGAAGAGCGCGCGCACGTCGGTGCCCTCGCTGGCGAGCGCGATGAAGAGCGAGACGTAGGCGGCGCCGTCCTCGGCGCTCTTGCCGTCGGGGTAGAAGTAGATGGCCCACTCGAAGCCGCCGACGGTGAAGGACTCGGAGGCGATGTACTTGCCGACCCCGATCCCCTTGGCGAGCGAGTAGCCGGCGATCTTGAAGTGGTGCGACCCGTTGACGGTCTTGGTGACGGAGGTGGAGGCTGTCTCGACGGGGGGCGCCGGCGGGGACGGCGGGGAGGGGGAGGAGGCGGCCGGCGCCGCGGAGATCGGCGGGAAGTAGGGCCGGCCCGCGGTCGAGGGCCCGCCGCGGCTGGTGCGGCCGACGCCCATCTGCGGCGGGTGCCCGCGGTGGGGGGAGGGGATCCGGCGCGGATCGGGCGGATCGGGGCGCGGGGGCGCCGGATTTGCGGTGCGGCGGCCGCGGGGGGCGGGGCCGGCGGTGGTGGATTTGGGGGGGCGGGGAGGGGAGGGGTGACGGAGGAGATGGGGGAGGAGGTGGTGGTGGTGTTTGGTTTTGGGTTGTGGTCTGGTCTTCTTGGTTGGGGTTGGGTGGGCGATGATAAATCGGGTGGGGGGCAGCCGGTCAGACGGGTCAGACGGCAGGGGTGCCTTGTGGGGCTTGCCGACTGGGCTGGCTGGCTCGGGTGGCTGGTGGTCCCGGCCCGAGCCGGCTGTGGACCCGTGGTGCGCGGAGGACTTTTCAGGCTGCGACGGGGCGGTCATTCACTCGAAAAAACAAAAGGCTGGGTCGGGGCGTCAGTTATTGCTGCCGCATGGGGGTAGATAGGGGTAACCGTTGGTAAAGTTGAGTTTTCTGATGAGCTGGGGTTGCATGCACCTGGCATTGAAAAGCAAATCTAGTTCGAATTGGATGTGTGTACCGTCCGGAAAAAAGCCATGGACTCGTCACAGTAGCTTCGGTGTGCAGGGTCGCCGTACCGTGCATTCGCCAGTGCTTGCAAATACTGTAGCACTCCCTCCGTTCCTAAATATTAAATATAAGTTTTTTTACCTCCACCGCACAAGGGCCTGGACCTGTATACATCTTCTGTCGCCCACCTGCCTCTTGTTAGATCAAGCCTCGTTCTCATACATCTTTTACTGACAGATTTTACCCACGACAGTTAGGGCCTACCATGGGATTGGCCGTCTTTCGATCCATGGCGCAGGTCGTTTCTTCGACATTTTTCGGCGTTTAGATCATTGGCGGAGCTTGAAGCAAAACTCTGGGCAGGCTGGACATGGCCAAAATGAAAGAAATAGCCTGTGGCTAGTGTTCTATGGCCCAACAGTAAAAATAATTACATACCAAATTAAAAATGCTGGGCGGGCCATGGCCAATCCAGCCTTGCTGTAGCTCCGCCATTTGGTTTAGATGATCCCGAGGAACGACGTCCTCTTTAGTGCGCAGTTTCGTCGACGACAACTTGGCGTGGCGTCCTGACGCCCTGCTGACCAGCGGCGCGTTGCCTGCTAGCAGCAGTACACACTTCCGCGTCAACAACTCCGACGTGCTCGTCCTCCATGAGCTGGTTCCATACCGCGTTGTTGGGCCGCTCGCTGTCTTTCGTCGTCGAAAGCGCTACGACAAACTGTGTCCTCATTATCGTTTTGCGCGTCGTGCGACAACATAGCAGGTACCTATGATCCAGCCTACCGAGTCCATTCATGGTTTATTTGCATCCATCACAAATGGCAAGGAGAGTCGTGGGAACACCGATTCCGTAGTGGAGGGTTTCATGGCGAATCTACCGGCAAGATCGCCTCGAGTCGATCTGTTGGCTGCGAGAGATGATGATGCACAAAACAACCAGGACGCCAATGGCAGCGATGATGCTGGTCGCGGTGCCGATGAAGCCCGTGGCGGCCAGAGCTCTCACTCGGGAGCAGATAGCCACTATGGCTAGGGAAAGCTGAGCAAGCGCTGCAGACACCGTTTGACTTATCTACTCCAGAAGGTATACGGCTTGATGCTACCCGATTGGCCATTTGGCTGGAAGGGAGAGCTTGAGTGGAATGGAGAGAAACCTGATGGCGTGGGCAAAGTATATCACGAGAAACAGTTGGCCTTGAAGGCAACTTTTCCTGAATGCGGATGCACGTGTTTATACGTTTTTGCGTACCCTGATGTAAATTTTGGCGGCCCCTACACGTGTTGCGGACTCGATCCAGCCATCAGGCTCAACATTAGAAAAAATTCGCTATGTGCAAGTGTTGCTAAAGGCAACTATGGAGCAGAATGCAACTGTGACGTATTCGCACAATAGGATCCACTCCAAATCAGCTCGGGGTGACATGGCTGTTGGAAATATGCCCTAGAGGCAATAATAAAATGGTTATTATTATATTTCCTTGTTCATGATAATTGTCTATTGTTCATGCTATAATTGTGTTATCCGGAAATCGTAATACATGTGTGAATACATAGACCACAACATGTCTCTAGTGAGCCTCTATTTGACTAGCTCGTTGATCAATAGATGGTTACGGTTTCCTAACCATGGACATAGGATGTCATTGATAACGAGATCACATCATTAGGATAATGATGTGATGGACAAGACCCAATCCTAAGCATATCACAAGATCGTGTAGTTCGTTTGCTAAAGCTTTTCTAATGTCAAGTATCTTTTCCTTAGACCATGAGATTGTGCAGCTCCCGGATACCGTAAGGGTACTTTGGGTGTGCCAAACGTCACAACGTAACTGGGTGGCTATAAAGGTACACTACGGGTATCCCCGAAAGTATCTGTTGGGTTGGCACGAATCGAGACTGGGATTTGTCACTCTGTATGATGGAGAGGTATCTCTGGGCCCACTCGGTAAGACATCATCGTAATGAGCTCAATGTGACTAAGGGGTTGGTCACAGGATGATTTGTTACGGAACGAGTAAAGAGACTTGCCGTAACGAGATTGAACAAGGTATCGGTATACCGACGATCGAATCTCGGGCAAGTGCTATACCGGTAGACAAAGGGAATCGTATACGGGATTGATTGAATCCTTGACATCGTGGTTCATCCGATGAAATCATCGTGGAACATGTGGGAGCCAACATGGGTATCCAGATCCCGCTGTTGGTTATTGGCCGGAGAGATGTCTCGGTCATGTCTGCATAGTTCCCGAACCCGTAGGGTCTACACACTTAAGGTTCGGTGACGCTAGAGTTGTAATGGGAATTGTATGTGGTTACCGAAAGTTGTTCGGAGTCCCGGATGAGATCCCGAACGTCACGAGGAGTTTCGGAATGGTCCAGAGGTGAAGATTTATATATGGGAAGTCCAGTTTCAGTCACCGAAAAGGTTTCGGGGTTTATCGGTATTGTATCGGGACCACCGAAGGGGTTCCGGGAGTCCACCGGGAGGGTCCACCTGCCCCGAAGGACCTAATGGGCTGTAGTTGGGTGGGAACCAGCCCCTTAGTGGGCTGGTGCGCCCCCCCAGGACTGAGAAATAGAACACCTCTCTTCTTCGGAGTTGGTTTAGGAATAGGCTCAGGAGCTGGCTCAGGAAGTGTCCAATTATTTTCATTTGTCAACATATTATTCAATAGAATTTCAGCTTCATCCGGTGTTCTTTCCCTGAAAACAGAACCAGCACAACTATCCAGGTAATCTCTGGAAGCATCGGTTAGTCCATTATAAAAGATATCAAGTATTTCATTTTTCTTAAGAGGATGATCAGGCAAAGCATTAAGTAACTTGAGAAGCCTCCCCCAAGCTTGTGGGAGATCTCTTCTTCAATTTGCACAAAATTGTATATTTCCCTTAAAGCAGCTTGTTTCTTATGAGCAGGGAAATATTTAGCAGAGAAGTAATAAATCATATCCTGGGGACTACGCACACAACCAGGGTCAAGAGAATTAAACCATATCTTAGCATCACCCTTTAATGAGAACGGAAATATTTGAAGGATATAAAGATAGCGAGATTTCTCATCATTAGTGAACAGGGTGGCTATATCATTTAATTTAGTAAGATGTGCCAGAACAGTTTCAGATTCATAGCCATGAAAAGGATCAGATTCAACCAAAGTAATTATATCAGGATCAACAGAGAATTCATAATCCTTATCAGTAACACATATAGGTGAAGTAGCAAAAGCAGGGTCAGGTTTCATTCTAGCATTAAGAGATTGCTGACTCCATTTAGCTAATAACCTCTTGAGCTCATATCTATCTTTGCAAGCTAAAATAGCTAAAGCAGCTTCTTTTTCAAAAATATAACCCTCAGGAATAACAGGCAAGTCTTCATCATCACTTTCATCAATATAATCAGTTTCAATAATTTCTTTCTCTCTAACCATAGCAATTTGTTCATCAAGAAATTCACTAAGTGGCACCATAGTATCAAGCATAGAAGTAGTTTCATCATAAGTATCATGCATAGCAGAAGTGGCATCATCAATAACATGCGACATATCAGAACGAATAGCAGAAGCAGGTTTAGGTGTCGCAAGCTTACTCAAAACAGAAGGTGAATCAAGTGCAGAGCTAGATGGCAGTTCCTTACCTCCCCTCGTAGTTGAGGGATAAATTGTTGTCTTAGCGTCTTTCAAGTTCTCCATAGTGACCAGCAGATATAAATCCCAAGTGACTCAAAGAATAGAGCTATGCTCCCCGGCAACGGCGCCAGAAAATAGTCTTGATAACCCACAAGTATAGGGGATCGCAACAGTTTTCGAGGGTAGAGTATTCAACCCAAATTTATTGATTCGACACAAGGGGAGCCAAAGAATATTCTCAAGTATTAGCAGTTGAGTTGTCAATTCAACCACACCTGGATAACTTAGTATCTGCAGCAAAGTGTTTAGTAGCAAAGTAATATGATAGTAGTGGTAACGGTAACAAAAGTAACCATAGCAAAAGTAATATTTTTGGTGTTTTGTAGTGATTGTAACAGTAGCAACGGAAAAGTAAATAAGCGAAGAACAATATGTGAAAAGCTCGTAGGTATTGGATCGGTGATGGAGAATTATGCCGGATGCGGTTCATCATGTAACAATCATAACATAGGGTGACACAGAACTAGCTCCAATTCATCAATGTAATGTAGGCATGTATTTCGAATATAGTCATACGTGCTTATGGAAAAGAACTTGCATGGCATCTTTTGTCCTACCCTCCCGTGGCAGCGGGGTCCTAATGGAAACTAAGGGATATTAAGGCCTTCTTTTAATAGAGTACCGGAACAAAGCATTAGCACATAGTGAATACATGAACTCCTCAAACTATGGTCATCACCGGGAGTGGTCCCGATTATTGTCACTTCGGGGTTGCCGGATCATAACACATAGTAGGTGACTATAGACTTGCAAGATAGGATCAAGAACACACATATATTCATGAAAACATAATAGGTTTAGATCTGAAATCATGGCACACGGGCCCTAGTGACAAGCACTAAGCATAGCAAAGTCATAGCAACATCAATCTCAGAACATAGTGGATACTAGAGATCAAACCCTAACAAAACTAACTCGATTACATGATAGATCTCATCCAACCCATCACTGTCTAGCAAGCCTACGATGGAATTACTCACGCACGGCGGTGAGCATCATGAAATTGGTGGTGGAGGATGGTTGATGATGACGACGGTGACGAATCCCCCTCTCCGGAGCCCCGAACGGACTCCAGATCAGCCCTCCCGAGAGGTTTTAGGGCTTGGCGGCGGCTCCATATCGTAAAACGCGATGAATCCTTCTCTCTGATTATTTTCTCCCCGAAAGTGAATATATGGAGATGGAGTTGAGGTCGGTGGAGCGTCAGGGGGCCCACGAGGTAGGGGGTGCGCCCCCTCACCCTCGTGGGCAGGGTGTGGGCCCCCTGACGTGGATTTTTCTTCAGGTATTTTTCTTATTTTCCAAATAGATGTTCCGTGGAGTTTCAGGTCATTCCGAGAACTTTTGTTTCTGCACATAAATAACACCATGGAAAGTCTGCTGAAAACAGCGTCAGTCCGGGTTAGTTCCATTCAAATCATGCAAGTTAGAGTCCAAAACAAGGGCAAAAGTGTTTGGAAAAGTAGATACGACGGAGACGTATCAACTCCCCCAAGCTTAAACCTTTGCTTGTCCTCAAGCAATTCAGTTGATAAACTGAAAGTGATAAAGAAAACTTTTACAAACTATGTTTGCTCTTGTTGTTGTAAATATGTAAAGCCAGCATTCAAGTTTTCAGCAAAGATTAACCACATTCACAATAACTCTTAGGTCTCATGTTTACTCATGTCAATGGCATAATCAACTAGCGAGCATTAATAATAAATCTCGGATGACAACACTTTCTCAAAACAATCATGATATGATATAACAAGATGGTATCTCGCTAGCCCTTTCTGAGACCGCAAAACATAAATGCAGAGCACCTATAAAGATCAAGGACTGACTAAACATTGTAATTCATGGTAAAAGAGATCCAGTCATAGTCATACCCAATATAAATTAATAGTAATGGATGCAAATGACAGCGGTGCTCTCCAGCTGGTGCTTTTTAATAAGAGGGTGATGACTCAACATAAAAGTAAATAGATAGGCCCTTCGCAGAGGGAAGCAGGGATTTGTAGAGGTGCCAGAGCTCGGTTTTGAAATAGAGATAAATAATATTTTGAGCGGCATACTTTCATTGTCAACATAACAACCAAGAGATGGCGATATCTTCCATGCTACACACATTATAGGCGGTTCCCAAACAGAATGGTAAAGTTTATACTCCCCCTCCACCAACAAGCATCAATCCATGGCTTGCTCGAAACAACGAGTGCCTCCAACAAGCAACAGTCCCAGGGGGAGTTTTGTTTGCAATTATTTTGATTTAGTTTGCATAAAGCATGGGACTGGGCATCCCGGTGACCAGCCATTTTCTTGTGAATGAGGAGCGGAGTCCACTCCTCTTGAGAATAACCCGCCTAGCATGGAAGATAAGGGCAGCCCTAGTTGATACATGAGCTATTCGAGCATACAAAACAGAATGTTTATTTGAAGGTTTAGAGTTTGGCACGTACAAATTTACTTGGAACGGCAGGTAGATACCGCATATAGGAAGGTATAGTGGACTCGTATGGAATAACTTTGGGGTTTAAGGGATTGGATGCACAAGCAGTATTCCCGCTTAGTACAAGTGAAGGCTAGCAAAAGACTGGGAAGCGACCAACTAGAGAGCGACAACAGTCATGAACATGCATTAAAATTAATAAACATTGAGTACAAGCATGAGTAGGATATAATCCACCATGAACATAAATATCGTGAAGGCTATGTTGATTTGTTTCAACTACATGTGTGAACATGTGCCAAGTCAAGTCACTTAAATCATTCAAAGGAGGATACCACCCTATCATACCACATCACAACCATTTTAATAGCATGTTGGCACGCAAGGTAAACCATTATAACTCATAGCTAATCAAGCATGTCACGAGCAACTATGATCTCTAATTGTCATTGCAAACATGTTTATTCATAATAGGCTGAATCAGGAACGATGAACTAATCATATTTACAAAAACAAGAGAGGTCGAGTTCATACCAGCTTTTCTCATCTCAGTCAGTCCATCGTATATCATCATAATTGCCTTTCACTTGCACGACCGAACGATGTGAATAATAAGAGTGCACGTGCATTGGACTAAGCTGGAATCTGCGAGCATTCAATAAGTAGGAGAAGACAAGGCAATATGGGCTCTTGGTTAAATCAACAATAATGCATATAAGAGCCACTTCAACAATTTAATTATGGTCTTCTCCTATCGACCCCCAAAGAAAAGAAAAGAAATAAAACTATTTACACGGGAAAGCTCCCAACAAGCAAAAGAAGAACGGGAAATCTTTTTGGGTTTTCTTTTTAATTATTACTACTACAGCAAGAAAAGTAAACTAGCTAGAAGCTACACTAATTTTTTTCTTAAAGTTTATCAAACACACAAGAAGAAAGCAAGAAAAAGAAAATAAACTAGCATGGATATTACAGTGAAAGAGTATGAGCACCGACATCTAGCAATGAGTGTGTGTGAACATGAATGTAATGTCGGTGGGAAATACGTACTCCCCCAAGCTTAGGCTTTTGGCCTAAGTTGGTTTATTGCCACGGATGGCCTGGCGGATATCCATAGTTGTAGCCGGGGTCATACTGAGATGAAGAAGACTCTGATTACCACTGGCTGGCAGTCATCTCCGGATCCCAAAAATAATCAGACTGTCGTGGAGGCTCAAATTGTGGTTCCGGCTCAGGGGCTGGTGTAGGGTTCATGTAGGCGTAAATGGCCGCCCACGGAACGAGATACGGGCCTTCAGACAAATTAAACAAGGAAGGAGCAGGCAAGGTAATAGTCTCAGGGTGATGTTTATCAAAGAACAATTTGTATTTAAGCTCCCCTTCTTTGTTCTTAACAATAAAGTCATGCGCTACCATACTCTTATAATCTAAATAAGCAGTGGGCAGAAATTTTTCTTCTTTTTCATATTGCCTAATAGGTATATTATAATATGCAGCAAGGCGTGAAGCGTAAATACCTCCAAAGATGGGACCCTTAGTACGGTTCAGACTTAACCGTTTAGCAATAATTCCGCCCATACTAACAGTGTTATCGGAAAATAAACCATGGAACAAAATGATAATATCAGGAACACTAAGGTTTCCACAGTTTCCGCGACCAATCAAGCAACGACTAGCAAATATGGCAAAGTAGCGTAAAACAGGAAAATGTATGCTAGTGATTCTTGCATCGGAAACCTTCCTGGTTTCCCCCACAGTAATGGTGTCAATAAACCCGTCCACATCTTTACGATGTGGTTCATCTAAGGTACCCTCGAAGGGTATTTTGCAGACCTTGCAAAATTCATCTAGTGGCATCTTCTTAACAACATCATATAAATGAAACTCTACTGAAGGAGGTGATTCCTTAGGAAAATAGTAGAAGTTTTGCACAAAAGTATTGGTGAGTAAGAGATACTGATGACGTTGGTCGCGGAGGAAGTCGGTGAGGCCAGCATTCTCAGCCAATGAAAAGAAATCATCGGAAGGCCATTCACACGGCCGGACCTCCGCGGTGCGAGGCAAATTATATTTGGGCCTATATGGTTCTTCATTTTGCTTTTCCTTCGAGCTTCGGCTCGATGAGCCCCTCAAAAATATCTTCATTATTTTCTGAAAAATTCTGAAATTTTTAGTAACTTCAAACAAAAGTGAACCAAGCTCAATAAAATTGATAGCAACTACTCCTACAAGTGCCTAGAGACTATATCATGCATTAGAACTACTTGGAACCATATAAATTTGACATGCAAGCTCAAGAACATGGTCACCTAGGCAACACCAATTTGCAATGAATAGAGCACTAGAACAAAAACTAATTGGACCAATGGAGGAGTCACATACCAAGGAACAATCTCCCAAGCAGTTTTGTGAGAGGTGCTTTGAGCAAGGAGATCGAAAATCGCAGCAAAACGAGCTAGAACTCGTGCTTGAGCTGGATATTGGTGTTTGTGGGAGGAAGGAGTGTGTGGGTGCAGGAATAAGTGGAGGGGGGCCACCGTGGGCCCACGAGGCAGGGGGCGCGCCCAGGGGGGTAGGGCGCGCCATCCACCCTCGTGGCCAGGTGCTTGCCCCTCCTGCAGTGTTCTCAGTGCCAGATATTCTCAAATATTCTAGAAAAAATCATATTTCATTTTCAGGGCATTTGGAGAACTTTTATTTTCGGGGTATTTTTATATTGCACAGATAAATCAGAAAACAGACAGAAAAATACTATTTTTACTTTATTTCAACTAAATAACAGAAAGTAAAAGAATGGTACAGAAGGTTGTGCCTTCTAGTTTCATCCATGTCATGCTCATCAAAAGGAATCCACTAACAAGGTTGATCAAGTCTTGTTAACAAACTCATTCCGAGAAACATGGAACCGGAGAAATTTCGAATAACACTATGTTACCTCAACGGGGATATGCACATCCCCAATAATAAGAATATCATATTTCTTCTTGACAGCAGGAAGAGGAAATTCAAAACCTCCGAAAATAATCGATGGGATTTTTCCAATAGAATTGATACTGTGAACTTGAGGTTGTTTCCTCGGAAAGTGTACCGTATGCTCATTACCATTAACAGGAAAAGTGACATTGCCTTTGTTGCAATCAATAACAGCCCCTGCGGTATTCAAAAAGGGTCTTGCAAGAATAATAGACATACTATCATCCTCGGGAATATCAAGAATAATAAAGTCCGTTAAAATAGTAACATTTGCAACCACAACAGGCACATCCTCACAAATACCAACAGGTATAGCAGTTGATTTATCGGCCATTTGCAAAGATATTTCAGTAGGTGTCAACTTATTCAAATCAAGTCTACGATATAAAGAGAGAGGCATAACACTAACACCGGCTCCGAGATCACATAAAGCAGTTTTAACATAGTTTCTTTTAATGGAGCATGGTATAGTGGGTACTCCTGGATCTCCAAGTTTCTTTGGTATTCCACCTTTAAAAGTATAATTAGCAAACCTGGTGGAAATTTCAGCTTTCGGTATCTTTCTTTTATTAGTAACAATATATTTCATGTACTTAGCATAAGGATTCATTTTGAGCATATCAGTTAATCGCATACGCAAGAAGATATGTCTAATCATTTCAGCAAAGCGCTCAAAATCCTCATCATCCTTTTTCTTGGATGGTTTGGGAGGAAAAGGCATGGGTTTCTGAACCCATGGTTCTCTTTCTTTACCATGTTTCCTAGCAACAAAGTCTCTCTTATCATAACGTTGATTCTTTGATTGTGGCTTATCAAGATCAACAGCAGGTTCAATTTCTACATCATTGCCATTACTAGGTTGAGCATCATCATGAACATCATCATTAGCATTTTCACTAGGTTCATGTTTATTACCAGATTGTGTTTCAACATCAAAGATAGAAATATCATTTGGATTCTCAGGTGGTTCAGCAATTGGTTCACTAGAAGCATGCAAAGTTCTATCATTTTTCTTTTTCTTCTTTTTAGAAGGACTAGGTGCATCAATATTATTTCTCCGAGAATCTTGCTCAATTCTCTTAGGGTGGCCTTCAGGATACAAAGGTTCCTGAGTCATCTTATCAGTTCTAGTAGCCACTCTAACAACATAATCATTTTTCTTACTATTCATTTCATTGAGCAAATCATTTTGAGCTTTAAGTACTTGTTCTACTTGAGTGGTAACCATAGAAGCATGTTTACTAATGAGTTTAAGTTCACCTTTAACTCTAGACATATAATCACCCAAGTGTTCAAGCGTATCGGAATTATATTTCAATTGTCTACCAAAATAAGCATTGATGTTTTCTTGTTTGACAATAAAATTATCAAACTCTTCTAAGCATTGTCTAGCAGGCTTATAGTGAGGAATATCACCTTCATCAAATCTATAGAGAGAACTTACCTTTACTACCTGTGTCGGGTCATCAAGACCATGAGTTTCTTTAATAGGTAAAGGATTAAGATCATATGTTTCTTCAACGGGTGGTAAATTAAGACCATGTATTTCTTCAATAGGAGGTAAATTCTTAACATCTTCAGCTTTAATACCCTTTTCTTTCATAGATTTCTTTGCCTCTTGCATATCTTCAGGACTGAGAAATAGAACACCTCTCTTCTTCGGAGTTGGTTTAGGAATAGGCTTAGGAGATGGCCCAGGAGCTGGCTCAGGAAGTATCCAATTATTTTCATTTGTCAACATATTATTCAATAGAATTTCAGCTTCATCCGCTGTTCTTTCCCTGAAAACAGAACCAACACAACTATCCAGGTAATCTCTAGAAGCATCGGTTAGTCCATTATAAAAGATATCAAGTATTTCATTTTTCTTAAGAGGATGATCAGGCAAAGCATTAAGTAACTTGAGAAGCCCCCCAAGCTTGTGGGAGACTTTCTTCTTCAATTTGCACAAAATTGTATATTTCCCTTAAAGCAGCTTGTTTCTTATGAGCAGGGAAATATTTAGCAGAGAAGTAATAAATCATATCATGGGGACTACGCACACAACAAGGATCAAGAGAATTAAACCATATCTTAGCATCACCCTTTAATGAGAACGGAAATATTTTAAGGATATAAAGATAGCGAGATTTCTCATCATTAGTGAACAGGGTGGCTATATCATTTAATTTAGTAAGATGTGCCAGAACAGTTTCAGATTCATAGCCATGAAAAGGACCAGATTCAACCAAAGTAATTATATCAGGATCAACAGAGAATTCATAATCCTTATCAGTAACACATATAGGTGAAGTAGCAAAAGCAGGGTCAGGTTTCATTCTAGCATTAAGAGATTGCTGACTCCATTTAGCTAATAACCTCTTGAGCTCATATCTATCTTTGCAAGCTAAAATAGCTAAAGCAGCTTCTTTTTCAAAAATATAACCCTCAGGAATAACAGGCAAGTCTTCATCATCACTTTCATCAATATAACCAGTTTCAATAATTTCTTTCTCTCTAACCCTAGCAATTTGTTCATCAAGAAATTCACTAAGTGGCACCGTAGTATCAAGCATAGAAGTAGTTTCATCATAAGTATCATGCATAGCAGAAGTGGCATCATCAATAACATGCGACATATCAGAACGAATAGCAGAAGCAGGTTTAGGTGTGGCAAGCTTACTCAAAACAGAAGGTGAATCAAGTGCAGAGCTAGATGGCAGTTCCTTACCTCCCCTCGTAGTTGAGGGATAAATTGTTGTCTTAGCGTCTTTCAAGTTCTTCATAGTGACCAGCAGATATAAATCCCAAGTGACTCAAAGAATAGAGCTATGCTCCCGGGCAACGGCACCAGAAAATAGTCTTGATAACCCACAAGCATAGGGGATCGCAACAGTTTTCGAGGGTAGAGTATTCAACCCAAATTTATTGATTCGACACAAGGGGAGCCAAAGAATATTCTCAAGTATTAGCAGTTGAGTTGTCAATTCAACCACACCTGGATAACTTAGTATCTGCAACAAAGTGTTTAGTAGCAAAGTAATATGATAGTAGTGGTAACAGTAACAAAAGTAACGGTAGCAAAAGTAATATTTTTGGTGTTTTGTAGTGATTGTAACAGTAGCAACGGAAAAGTAAATAAGCGAAGAACAATATGTGAAAAGCTCGTAGGCATTGGATCGGTGATGGAGAATTATGCCGGATGCGGTTCATCATGTAACAATCATAACATAGGGTGACACAGAACTAGCTCCAATTCATCAATGTAATGTAGGCATGTATTCCGAATATAGTCATACGTGCTTACGGAAAAGAACTTGCATGACATCTTTTGTCCTACCCTCCCGTGGCAGCGGGGTCCTAATGGAGACTAAGGGATATTAAGGCCTTCTTTTAATCGAGTACCGGAACAAAGCATTAGCACATAGTGAATACATGAACTCCTCAAACTATGGTCATCACCAGGAGTGGTCCCGATTATTGTCACTTCGGGGTTGCCGGATCATAACACATAGTAGGTGACTATAGACTTGCAAGATAGGATCAAGAACACACATATATTCACGAAAACATAATAGGTTCAGATCTGAAATCATGGCACTCGGACCCTAGTGACAAGCATTAAGCATAGCAAAGTCATAGCAACATCAATCTCAGAACATAGTGGATACTAGGGATCAAACCCTAACAAAACTAACTCGATTACATGATAGATCTCATCAAACCCATCACCGTCCAGCAAGCCTACGATGGAATTACTCACGCACGGCGGTGAGCATCATGAAATTGGTGATGGAGGATGGTTGATGATGACGACGGCGACGAATCCCCCTCTCCGGAGCCCCGAACGGACTCCAGATCAGCCCACCCGAGAGGTTTTTTGGCTTGGCGGCGGCTCCGTATCGTAAAACGCGATGAATCCTTCTCTCTGATTATTTTCTCCCCGAAAGTGAATATATGGAGTTGGAGTTGAGGTTGGTGGAGCGTCAGGGGGCCCATGAGGTAGGGGGGCGCGCCCTAGGGGCGCAGGCGCGCCCCCACCCTCGTGGGCAGGGTGTGGGCCCCTTGACGTGGATTTTTCTTCAGGTATTTTTCTTATTTTCCAAGCTTGCCGGCTTTCAAAACCGCACCCGGGTAATGATGATCAGCTTATTTTGTGCTTATCTTACTCATGTTTTTGCACTAACCCTTCGACTTTCAGTGTACAAGTAAAGCCCAGCAAGAGGGCGAAGAAAAATAAACCGGCCGAAGAGCCGGTCCTGACTGAACCTGATGCTTCTGTTCATGAGCCGCCGTCTGCACCAGCTCTTGAAACCACCACTACTCCATCTGATGAACAAGTTATGGAAGGTTCTGATAACCCGGAGATCCCCAGCCCGGCTCATCTAGATGATCTGGACGTTGTAATTACCCGGACCGAGTTTGTTGAACCGGGAAGACCCACCGTGTTGGCTAGGTGCTCTGCCAAGGAAGAACTTCTGGAACGCCGCAGGGCCAGGCTGGACATCACTGATTATGCTGATCTGAGCATTGGAGATATTGTCTCTGGCTATATTAATCAAGTGCACAACAGCCGGGACCTGGAAATTGATATGGTGAAGCAAATACAGCAAAAGTCTGAGGTATGACTCTCTTGCTTATTCCATAGTTATCCTTACCATGCCAGCCCCCAAGTCTATTACTTATGATGAAATATGTTGTAGACTTAATACCGGCTTAATAATCACTGCAAGAAAACCGGCTTACCTGGTAACACTCAAGGGCCGGGTTAAACAACATAGTTGAACCGGTCCTTACCTTATTTTAATCAAGTAGTTGAGCAACTTTACACATTAGCCCCCAAGTGCCGAGTACCTTTGCCTGCAAAGTGCTTGGGACTTATTTTCAGGAACCGACACTGTAAATAGAGCCTTTCAGCATACATTAGCCCCCAAGTGCTAAGTGTCTTTGCTTGCAAAGTGCTTGGGACTTAATGTTGCATTATAATCACCCTAAGTGTAACCCGGAATTTGTACAGGCCGCCTGTAAGAAATTTGAATCGGAAATCCCTGATCTAAAGAACCGCCTGAAGACTCAGGAAAGTGAAACCCAAAAGGCCAACTCCAAATTTGAATTCAGTGTATCTGCACAAGAGAAACTGAAGAAAAAGTTTGACGCAGAAAGAAAAGCCTGGGCGGATGAAAAAACTGCTTTGCTCAGCCGGGCCAAACAAGCGGAAGCCACTCTTACTGAAAGAACTGCCGAGCTATCCGGCTTAAAATGCCATGTATCTCAGATGGTCTCCGCAATCTTTGGTAAGTTACTCTGTAAGTTTCTAACTAGTTTACATCGTTCATTTCCCATAAGTATGTCAATTGCCATCAGCTCACCTGACTTTGTAATGCAGGTCCCAGGAGTTCCAATCTCAATCAGAACGTGCTGACCAAGCTGAAGGCAGTTTATACCTTGGTAGAACAACTTTACACCGGGTCACAACGTGCCTTAGCTGTTGTGGCTCTGTCAAACGAAGTTCCCACTCATCTGGCAGATGTACTCAGGTGGCTTGCCGTGCTTCCTCAACGCTTCCAAGAGTTAAGACGAGCTTCTACAAGAGCCGGAGCCATAGCCGCTCTAAGCCGGGCCAAGGCGTTTCTACTGGAGCTAGACCCGGCCGACATCGCCCTTGGGTATCCTAGCTTGAAGGAAGATGGCACTCCCTTTGACCAGAAAGACTTCGCCGCTTGTGTGAAGAGCGTACGCCCGGTGGCCACTTTGATTGGTAATGATACAGACCTTACCAAATATCAACCGGGCTATGACGCGGAGAATCAGAGGATCCCAACACCTCGTTATGAAGCAGTCAGCCTGATTCCTCCGACTCGTAAGCATACCTTCGCCCCTGAAGTTGACCCGGCCGGGTTAATTGATGATGAAGCTCAATTTGAAGCCTTGAGTGGCATTGACTGGAAATCATCAACCTTCCAGGACACGGAAACGGCCGGAGGAGCGGAGAGGGATGAGCCGGAAGCTTCAGCCCAACAAGCACCTTTGACTTCTTGATTATGTCTCAAAAACAATGCCTCACCTTTTGGACTCGGGGAGTCCTATAATAGAGTAGGACGAACACTTAATTTTGTCGTGCCATCGTGCACGTGTGTAGCGCTTAAATATATTTAAACTGCCCTTTCATATTCTTCCGGGTTATGTTTGATCCTCTGCTTTCCTTAAGTTTAAAGAGCTGTCTTTAATTGTCCTGCATAGAAAACAAATCACAAGTCTCTAGGCGGCTTACCACATGGAGAGTCATATACTTTACATATAACCCGGAATATGAATCAAAGTCATAATAAACCGGCTCTCAATTATATCTTCGAGATAACCATAACATCATACCTGCGAGCCTTCAAGTACACTTCCGGTTTATGTAACCCGAATAATGAGGTTGAGAACTCAACTCCGGTTCACCAGCACATACAATGCTTATTATGTGCTATCAACATTATTAATCAAGGTTAAGCCGGTGGAATAAGAACCACCCTTGAATACTTTTGATATCATCAAAAGAACTGGTTTGCAAACCAAGAGATCTCAAAAATTTAGGGGCTTCTGATTCGAATACAACCAGAGAACCGTCCCAAAGGGGTTAAGCTAAGATTCGAATGCGATCATATAGCCCCCAGTGGCTTTGGCGTTGCCGATCAAGAGGGTACCGACAGCTATGTTCTCTTTGGTTCGAATACGACCTATGTTTGAACAAGAACCCCCAAATGACTTTGAGAGTTGTTTAACGACGCTGATTCGAATACGATCCACGTCGGTTCCCAAAGGGGGTTGAGCTATGATTCAAATATGATCAAGAAAAACTCCCCAATGAGCTCGGCAATACACCAATCAAGTGGGTATCGACAGCTATGTTCTCTTTGGTTCGAATACGACCTATGTTTGAACAGGAAGCCCCCAAGTGATCATATATTTAACGGCTAGATTCGAATACGATCATAAGCCGGATCAACCTCCAAGTCACCATGTAATATTACAATGAAAATAGCAATGATACATTTACCTTTGGAGGAAAAAAGGACAGAGGTCCTGCTTTATTATTTATCACAATATATATGGCTATAGAAATATGTACATTATGAGAGCCGGTGGCTCAAGTGTAATAAGGCCGAAGCTGAGCTATGTTCCACGGCCGGCGGGTCTCCTCCTCTGAGTTACGTGAATCTTTGTGCTCCCGAACATCGATAAGGTAGTATGACCCATTGTGCAAGTTCTTGCTGACCACAAAGGGCCCTTCCCAAGGTGGGGATAGTTTGTGTGCATCTGTTTGATCCTGGATGAGCCGGAGCACCAAATCACCTTCCTGAAAGGTCCTGGACTTAACCCGGCGGCTGTGATAGCGGCACAGGTCTTGTTGGTAAATCGCCGAGCGAGCTGCTGCTACGTCACGTTGTTCGTCCAACAAGTCAAGAGCATCTTGACACGCCTGCTCATTATCCGCCTCAACATAAGCCGCCACTCGAGGCGAGTCATGACGGATGTCGCTAGGGAGGACCGCCTCAGCTCCCTAAACCTTGAAGAAAGGTGTGTAACCCGTAGACCTGTTAGGAGTAGTATTGATGCTCCATAATACGGAAGGTAACTCCTCCACCCAACAACCCGGCGTCCGTTGCAAAGGGACCAAAAGCCGGGGCTTGATGCCCTTCAAGATTTCCTGATTGTCTCTCTCAGCTTGACCATTGGATTGAGGGTGAGCACTGATGAAACATCAAGCCGAATATGCTCTCGTTGACAAAAATCCGCCATGGCGCCCTTAGATAGATTGGTACCATTGTCAGTTATAATGCTATGTGGAAAACCAAAGCGAAATATCACCTTTTTCATGAACTGAACCGCCGTGGCTGCGTCACACTTACTAACTGGCTCTGCCTCAACCCACTTTGTGAACTTGTCAATCGCCACCAAGAGGTGGGTCTTCTTATCTTTGGACCTTTTGAAAGGCCCAACCATATCAAGCCCCCAGACTACAAACGGCCAAGTGATTGGAATCATCCTCAACTCTTGAGCCGGCACGTGAGCCCGTCTTGAGAACTTCTGACAACCGTCACATTTACTGACCAAGTCCTCTGCATCAGCGTGAGCCGTCAGCCAATAAAAACCATGACGAAAAGCCTTGGCCACAAGGGATTTTGAGCCGGCATGATGGCCACAATCCCCCTCGTGAATCTCACGTAAAATTTCTTGACCTTCCTCAGAGGAAACACAACGCTGAAAAACTCCAGTGACACTGCGATGATGCAGCTCGCCATTGACAATTATCATTGACTTAGACCGCCGGGTTATTTGTCTGGCCAAAGTTTCATCCTCAGGCAATTCTCCCCAGGTCATATAAGCCAAGTATGGCACTGTCCAATCTGGGATAATGTGGAGAGCCGCCACCAACTGTGCTTCTGGGTCAGGAACAACCAAGTCTTCCTCTGTAGGTAACTTGACAGAAGGGTTATGCAGAGTATCCAAGAAAGTATTAGGCGGCACCGGCTTTCGCTGAGAGCCTAACCGGCTTAATGCATCAGCCGCCTCGTTCTTTCTGTGATCGATGTGCTCTACTTGGTAACCCTAAAAATGTCCAGCAATGGCATCAACTTCGCGGCGATAAGCCGCCATGAGGGGGTCCTTGGAATCCCACTTGCCTGATACTTGTTGGGCCACCAAATCTGAGTCGCCAAAGCACGTTACCCGGCTTAAGCTCATCTCCTTAGCCATCCGAAGACCATGGAGCAAGGCCTCGTACTCAGCTGCATTGTTAGTACAGGGAAACATCAACCGTAGTACATAACAAAACTTGTCACCTCGAGGGGAAGCTAACACAACTCCAGCCCCCGAGCCCTCCAATTGCCTGGATCCGTCGAAGTGAATAGTCCAGTATGTATTATCCGGTTTCTCTTCAGGCACCTGCAGCTCTGTCCAATCGTTGATGAAATCCACCAATGCTTGAGATTTGATAGCAGTGCGTGGCACGTACTTTAGACCATGAGGCCCGAGTTCTATGGCCCACTTAGCAACTCTTCCTGTGGCTTCTCTGTTTTGGATGATATCTCCTAGGGGAGCAGAACTAACCATAGTGATAGGGTGGCCTTGGAAATAATGCTTAAGCTTTCCGGCTTGCCATGAACACCCCATAAACAAGCTTCTGCCAATGTGGATACCGTTGCTTAGACTCAATAAGTACTTCACTGACGTAGTAAACCGGCCGCTGAACCGGATGTTCCTTACCCGCCTCCTTACGCTCCACCACCACAGCCACACTGACGGCTCGTGTGTTAGCGGCTACATACAACAACAAGGGCTCCTTATCGATAGGAGCAGCAAGACTGGCGGCTCAGCTAGCTGTCTTTTCAAATCCTCAAAAGCAGCATTAGCAGCGTCATTCCAGACAAAATCATCTGTTTTCTTCATCATCTGATATAGTGGCATGGCTTTTTCGCCCAACCGGCTTATAAACCGACTCAAAGCAGCGATGCGACCCGCCAGACGCTGGACGTCATTTATGCACGCCGGCTTAGCCAGAGAGGTGATTGCCTTGATCTTCTCCGGGTTAGCTTCGATGCCTCTGTGAGAAACCAGAAAACCCAAGAGCTTGCCTGCAGGAACACCAAAAACACACTTGGCCGGATTAAGCATCATCTTGTAGACCCGGAGATTATCAAAGGTCTCTTTCAGATCATCTACCAAGGTTTCCTTCTCTCTGGATTTTACCACAATATCATCCACATAAGCATGAACGTTGCGCCCAATCTGATTGTGGAGACAATTCTGCACGCACCGCTGGTAAGTCGCCTGTGCACTCTTGAGCCCAAAAGGCATAGACACATAACAGAAGGCTCCAAAGGGAGTGATGAACGCCGTCTTCTCTTGGTCCTTAACTGCCATTTTGATCTGATGGTATCCAGAGTAAGCATCCAAAAAACTCAAACGCTCACAACCTGCCGTAGCATCAATAATTTGATCAATACGGGGGAGAGCAAAAGGATCAGCCGGACAAGCCTTGTTTAAATCCGTATAGTCCACACACATATGCCAGGTGCCATTCTTCTTGAGCACGAGCACCGAGTTAGCTAACCATTCTGGATGAAAGACTTCAACGATAAACCCGGCCGCCAAGAGCCGGGCTACTTCCTCACCAATGGCTTTCCGCCTCTCCTCATTAAACCGCCGGAGGAATTGCCTGACTGGCTTAAATTTCGGATCAATATTGAGAGTGTGCTCAGTGAGTTCTCTTGGTACACTCGGCATGTCAGAAGGTTTCCATGCAAAGATGTCCCTGTTCTCACGGATGAACTCGATGAGCGCGCCTTCCTATTTCGGATCCAGATTGGCACTGATGCTGAACTGCTTAGATGAGTCACCTGGAACAAAGTCAACAAGTTTAGTCTCATCGGCCGACTTAAATTTCATTACCAACTCATGCTCCGTGGTTGGCTTTTTCAAAGACGTCATATCTGCCGGGTCAACATTATCCTTGTAAAACTTCAACTCCTCTGTTGCACAAACAGATTCAGCGTAAGCAGCATCACCTTCCTCACACTCCAAGGCTATCTTTCGGCTGCCATGAACCGTAATGGTCCCATTGTGACCCGGCATCTTGAGCTGCAAATACACGTAACACGGCCGTGCCATGAACTTGGCGTAAGCTGGCCGCCCAAATAAAGCATGGTACGGGCTTCTTATTTTAACCACCTCAAAAGTCAGTTTTTCCGCCCTGTAGTTGTACTCATCTCCAAAGGCTACTTCCAGCTTGATCTTACCGACTGGATACGCCGACTTACCGGCACCACCCCATGGAAAATAGTGTTGGACTGGCTGAGGTTTTTATCAGTTCATCCCATACGACGGAAGGTCTCATAATAGAGGATGTTGATGCTACTGCCTCTGTCCATGAGCACTTTAGTGAATTTGTACCCCCCAACCTGAGGAGCCACCACCAAGGCCAGGTGACCCGGATTATCAATCCGAGGAGGGTGATCTTCCCTACTCCATACAATAGGCTGCTCAGACCATCTTAAATAGCGTGGAACCGCCGGCTCAACAGCATTTACAACCCTCTTATGAAGCTTCTGGTCTCGCTTGCACAGACTGGTAGTAAACACATGATACTGTCCACCATTGAGCTGCTTTGGATTGGTCTGGTATCCCCCCTGCTGCTGCTGATTACCCTGGCCAGATTGTTGATTAAATCCTCCTTGAAAATTCTGAGAATTGGAATTAGAGCCGTCGCCCGGGCCATGAAAGCCGCAGGCGCCGGAGCCGCCGCCCTGCCCATTGTTGCCATTAAAAGCGTTGGAATTTTTGAAGGCTTTCATGATTGCGAAGGCTTTCCATAGATGAGTGGCCGGCTTCTCCCTAGAGCCATGCCTTGGACAGGGCTCATTCAACAATTGCTCAAGCGTCGGGCCTGACCCGCCGGCTCGGGGAGGTGGTCTCCCCTTACGTCGGTGGTTGTTACCCTGCGCATTGGTGTTGGCCACAAACTCCATACTGCCATCAGCCTTACGTTTGTTACCTCCCTGGTTCGCCGGGTTATGCTGAGGGCCCTTGCCGTTGCCATTCTTCTTTCCCTTCCCTGTCCTTTCATCATCAGACGCGGGATCCTTGGTACTATCAGAGTCGGCGTACTTGACCAGAGCCGCCATCAGCGTACCCATATCATTGCAATCGCGCTTGAGCCGCCCGAGCTTCATCTTCAGGGGCGCAAAACGACAATTTTGCTCCAACATTAAGACTGCAGAGCCGGCATCCATCTTATCAGATGAATGTATTATCTCTTTAACCCGGCGAACCCAATGGGTTGTAGACTCGCCCTCTTGCTGCCTGCAGTTAGTCAAATCCACAATTGACATAGATTGCCTACATGTATCTTTGAAGTTTTGGATGAACCAGGATTTTAGCTCTGCCCATGACCCGATAGAATTAGGCGGCAGTCCTTTCAACCAAGTGCGGGCAGTCCCATCCAACATCATGGTGAAGTATTTGGCCATTGCCGCTTCGCTGACCTCCAGCAACTCCATAGCCATCTCGCAGCTCTCGATCCATGCTCCGGGTTGTAAATCAGCCGTGTAATTAGGTACCTTCCTAGGTCCTTTGAAATCCTTGGGCAGACGTTCATTACGGAGAGCCGGCACCAGACAAGGGACACCTCCGGTCCTCGTAGGTACGCCCGCCTCGATAGAAGCCTTCGGATAAACCGGGAGGGGCTGGTAAGTTGTCAGCTGAGCCGCTTGCTCCGCCTCTTGTCGTGCTCTGTCTTGGTCTACCGCGTTAAAGGCTCCATTATGTGCCGGGCCGTGGCCAGCTGGCAAGTCACGGCGCCGGACGTTGCTTGAGCCGGTCGCTGAAACCATGTGTCTGCTATAACTTGGGCTCCGGTTTGGACGAGGGGTTGAATGAATCCTGTCCCGGCTATATGAATATGCCTCCTGTTGCGCCAGAGCCGTCTGAAGAAGTTCTCTGACCCGGCGGGTTTTGACCGCCGTCGGAGAGTCGCCCTCGACTGGGAGAGCCGCCAGTCGCGCTGCTGCGGCGATCATGTTTTCCAACGGGTTGGCATAATGACCCGGTGGTATAGACACGTATTGAGGCGGGGCAGTGTTCACACGGGGAGGCCCCATCACTTGCGGTTGAATCGGCGTTCCAGCCCCGGGTGCGTGATTTCTGGCGGGTTACTGGGCCCTGCACCAGGCGTGTTGAAGAGGTTTCGAGGATCGTAAACCGGAGGGAGTCGAGATTGAGCCTTCTGATGCCTCCTTCTCATGATCTCATTGGATGCGTTCTGATCCATCGTGAGCCGGAAAGACTGCGCCTGAATCAGCTGAGTCTGGGCGTCGAGAGCCGCCCGTTCTGCAGCCATCCTGATCCCTTCCGCTGCCAGATCTTCCTTGGCCCTCGCTATATCCAGCTTTAACTGTGCCACCTCCGCATCATGCTGAGCTTGATCCGCTGGGACGACCGTAGTGGTTAACATGGCCGTCATCTTATTCGTGAGATCCATCAGCACCTGAGCTGGCGAGTGCACAGGGCCTCCTGCCCCAGCGGCAGAGCTTTGAACAGGTTGTGTGCCGGCCATGAAGATTCCTACCCGGCTCGGCGGCTCAAAGGGGTCCGGAATACTGTCGCCATCGGAACAACCCCTGAGCCTGCCATCTTGAAGTTGATATAACGAGTCGGTCTCACCTGTGGACGACTCACCGTCAGAGCGGGTGGCCGTCTCCTCGCCAGATCCAGATCCTTCAGAGAGTTCTCCATGGACACATCCCACGAAAGCACGCTTCAAGGCCGGCAGAGTCCGGGCGGGTCTTGCACGCTGAGCCGTCTCGACGGGGTCGGTGCAGATGTCCGGCTCAAGGCCCGGCTCGCCATTCTTGCCAATGAAAACGTGGATTCCGCCGAAGGGGACCCGGTACCCGTACTCAATTGAGCCGGCGTCGGGGCCCCAGCCTGCGTCGTCGATGTAGAGCTTGCCGCGACGACTTCTGGTCATCCGGCCCACAGCGTATCCCTTGAGCCCTTCGAAGCTGCCCTTTAAGAACTCAAATCCACCGTGCGCTGGCCCCACGGTGGGCGCCAACTGTCGTGGAATTGTCATGGCAGATGTCCTCGTGCAAGGACTTAGTCGTGGAGCCATCGCAGCTAGGAAGCTTAAAGGGGTTAAACGGGACAAAGGACACGAGGATTATACTGGTTCGGCCCCTTACGTTGAAGGTAAAAGCCTACTCCAGTTGAGGTGGAATTACTTAGGGTTTCGATGACCAGGAGCTA
The DNA here is from genome assembly GCF_018294505.1 of Triticum aestivum. Lineage (NCBI taxonomy): Eukaryota > Viridiplantae > Streptophyta > Magnoliopsida > Poales > Poaceae > Triticum > Triticum aestivum. Next base: position 83,716,649 of record NC_057799.1, read on the forward strand.
AACCGCCCTGCTTGGCTATCGATCTCATCTTACTTGTCCTGAACCGCCGCCGGGTCGTCCCTTTATATAGAAAGGTTAACGCCCCGCGGCTCTCAGAGTCCCGGCCGGCTCATAAACTGTGTCCGGCTTGGACTCTTAACTATTCTGTCCTTACACTACAAGTCATGCCACAACGGCGGTTTACCACTACGGGCCTTAAGTCGCCTCTGGGCCTTAGACCTATTACTAAACCGCCATCCTTAACCTGTCCTTGGGCTTCTGAATGAAGAGCTGTCGCAACGTAACCCGGCCCATCTCGGGCGGGTTACACCAGTATCTATATCCTCAACAATGATAGTAGTGAGATCCAAGGTGACGGTCATCTTTCCTGAAATCCTGCTAGGAAGAAGAACGAGTCCATGAAGAAGATGAAGCCACGAAGACGAACCAAGCGTAGACGAACGAATCCTCACGATCGCAACGACACGGGAACTATCGAGAAAAAGCACACAACAAGGTAAACACCACACACATGAACAAGGCATGATGCTCAATCAAGTATGATGCATGACAAGGCTACATGAGGCTACTCATGGCAAGAGATGATGCATACAAGAACAACACATCAAAGCAAGTTTAAATGAGGCCGGAAACAACATAGAATAAATCCGGTAAGTCCTCATATGCAAATTTCAAAATTGTTCCAGATCTGAATAAACCTTATGTTCAAGTTGTTAAACAGCAAGTTAAGATGCACCAAGATGATCTACACGAAATTCTAGTCAAGTTACATATAAAGTTCATTTAGTTCGGAGCTACGGCCTAGAAGATATGAGCAAAACAAGTTAAACATGGCATTGATGCAAAATGCATACAAACATCAAGCAAACACCTCAAAACAAGGATGCAACATGCTAAGATGAAACTACATGCAAATCTAAGCAAGTTACATATAGAACATGCTCGAAATGGAGCAACGGTGCAACACATACACTCCAAACAAGATATAACAACAATCTGTCCATAACAGCAACTAGGCATCTTACAAGCATCAAAATTATATGCTACAGCAACTCAACATGAAAACAAAAGGCATGGACATGATGTACAGTTAAAGCATTACAAAACATGAACACTGAGCTATCTCCAGAAACCACTAGAACATGCTCAAAAGGACATGTCAAGATTGCAAATAATAACATATTCACAGACTTAGCAGAAAATCACTGGACATGGCAGATATAACATCAGGTTGCTAAGTTTAGAGCTAGCGAACAACATGCTACAGGAATATATCATGGCAAATGAAAGCATGGCATGATTCTACTCAGAGCATATAACAAATGTCCCTTACTGAACATGAGCCAAAAAGGCACAGAAGATATGATGGCACCCATGTAAACATAGGAAGTTTCATAAACAGATTCAGACTTGGCAGAAAAACTGAGCATGGCATAAACAGAATTATAAAGGCATCTTTGCGAGCTCAAATCACTCATCACAAAGCATTTCATTGAATGTGAAGGAATCCAACAGTAAGATGGCATAATTATGAAACTAAGCATGGCAAGAGCAAGTTCATAGGGTGCATGGATCACTAGCAACAACCGTGGCAAAATTGATTAACATGTAAACAATCTGCCAGGAACATTTGATAGCAAAAGTAGAGTAAGATTAAGACATGCTAGAGCACTCCATAATTACAAACATGGGCATCGATGGATAGAGAATAACATGTATAACAAAACATACTGAGTGAACATCTCCAGAATATACATAGAATGACTTGTAGCAGCAGGTTTATAGGGCATCACAATGTTATAGCTACAGATTTGGCAGAAATTACTAAGTCACAGAAAACAGCAACATCATGGAGGCTACTTTGCATGCTTGTGCTAGTCACCACATAGATCACAAAAAATACAAGACAAGCACCACTGTAAATATGGTAGGATGTAGTTCAAAACACATGTAAAGCTCATGCTCATAAGATGCACACACAAAATGCAATGAAAAAGACAAATTATCAAGTTTTGATTACAGACAGCAGTTAACAGCATATAACACTCTTGCAATGATGATTAGGGCATCAACAAGACCTCAAACAAGCATGGCACAATGGAACAAAATGAAGAGCATCTCATGACGAACATTTCGACATATTATGCACGCAAAACGGAGCAGTATGCAAGAAGTTATGGCAGGTCAAAGATGCTCACATAATATGATGATTCAGGGACAGCCGATTTCGAAAAAAACATGTAAGCGCGGGATAGACTAAACGACGCCCGGGCAGGATTTGGAGGGGCTCACCTAGTGGGCCGAGCCCAGGTCGGAGAGGAGGAGGCCTGGCTTGGCGGGGCTGGGCCGGCAGCTGGGCCTCGCGGGGAGGGGCGCATGCGCGGTCGAGGAAGGCCGCGCCGGCGGCGGCTTCCGGCGATGGAGGGACGGCGGCGAGCCAGGGGCCGGCGAGGAGGCGACAGGCCTGCAGATCGGGTCCGGCGGGGGTCGCGGGTGGCGGATCTGGCCGTTAGAGCTCCAGGTCGAGGTCGAGGCGAAGAGGAGGCGACAACTCCGGCGAGCCGAGGCGCGGAGAAGGCTACGGTGGCACCGGCGAGGCTCTGGGCGGCGGAGCTCCGGCCTAGGTGGTCGTCGGCGGCGGGGAACGGCAGGGCGGCGCTGGCAAGACGCGGTGGTCGGGGTCCGGCGTGAGGCGCGGGCGACGGGAGGAGGCGGGCCCGGCGCGGCCCGGTTCGGCCCGGGACGGGCCGGATCTGGTCCCGGGT